>NC_142946.1:31397298-31404798 GCF_046866305.1 Octopus bimaculoides
CTCTGCTTGTCACTCTCCTCTGTGTGTGTGTGTGTGTGTGTGTGTGTGTGTGGTGCTCCAGCATGGCCGCAGTCAAATAACTGAAAAAAATAAAAGAATAAACAAAAGAATACACACACACACACAGACACACACACACACACACAAGAGAGAGAGAGAGAGAGAGAGAGAGAGAGAGAGAGAGAGAGAAAGAGAGAGTGAGAGAGAAAGAGAAGGAGAGAGAGAGAGAGAGAGAGAGAGAGAGAGAGAGAGAGAGAGAGAGAGAGAGAGAGAGAGAGAGAGAGAATAGCAAACTGGGCATCGGACTAACCATTCTGATTAATTTACAAGTCTCCATTGCAAGCTATGAGACTGGATCCTGAGAACTTTCTTTAATATTAAGCAAGGGCGGCGAGATGGCAGAATCGTTAGCACGGCGGGCGAAATATTTAGCGGTATTTCGCCTGCCGTTACGTTCTGAGTTCAAATTCCACCGAGATCGACTTTGCCTTTCATCCTTTCGGGGCCGATTAAATAAGTACTAGTTACGCATTGGAGATCGATGTAATTAACTTAATCCCTTTGTCGGTCTTTGTTTGTCCCCTCTATGTTTAGCCCCTTGTGGGCAATAAAGAAATAAATATTAAGCAAGATGACATAGGTTCTGTAATGAATTTACAACAGCTTAAAGCTTTGGTTCCTCGAATACACCTGGAGAAATATCGATTGGCTACTTTCTCTACATTTTCACTAAAAGAAAGCCGGAAAATGCAAAGTTTGAAGTTCTGTTGCCTAGAACGGAGAGAGAAAGAGATGTGGAGAGAAGGGAGGGGGACATTGCCATCATCATCATTAGTACTGACGTCGTCGTCGTCGTAGTAGTAGTAGTAGTAGTAATCGTCATCATCATCATCATCATCGTCGTCATCATCATCATCATCATCATCATCGTCGTCATCATCATCATCATCATCATCATCATCGTCGTCGTTGTCATCTGGCAGATTGTGCAGAATAAAGCACAAAAAACTCTTTCGATTCTACGAGATACCCATCTAGTTTTCACTCTACGTGCTAAAAATAGCAACTAAATCTTCTTGAAACCACATTCCATCGCTTTATAAAAAGAAGGACGCTTTTGACTATGTAGTCGTAGACGTTCACGAAAAGATAGTATGGTCGTGGCTGGAACACCTTCATCATATGTTTGGTTGGCAAGAGCTGATTTGGGGCTAAACCACCACCGCCGCCGCCACCGCCACCACCACCACCACCACCACTACTACTGCTACTACTACTACTACTACTACTACTACTACTACTACTACTACTTTATAAAAATTCATCCGATCTCATTCGATGCCAACCAAGTTAAAACAGTGGTCTATGACTCCTGAGGACCCAGTTATCTAATTATTTACAAGAAAATCAGAAACGTGATGTTGATAATGATGATGGTGATGATGGTAATAATGAAGAAGAGGAGGAAGGTGTTGATAGCGATTGTGAGTACTACGTAAATACACACATAACCGTATAACATAACGTACAGGCAGTAGTGAATGTTGTAAAAAGGTAGGTTATATCATTATTACCATCTATCGTTGATGATGATGGTGACGACGACGACGACGACGACGATGATAATGATGACGGCCGATGAAGCTGGATAATGATGACGGCCGATGAAGCTGTAAAATTTCTCTGTCATAAGATATTCGTGTGACTCATTGATTGTCCCGACTACAAATGTTAACTTAACTATTAGCTTTTTTTAAAAGAATTTGTGCTGAGGACACGCCTGAGTAATTAACCAAATTGATTTATTATTCTTTGATATATTGTTGTATTTTGGGAGGATCAGTCCAAGAGTACTTGACTTTAATGTCATCGATTTATTAATTAATTCTTGATTGATTTGTCTAATCTGTCCATTTATGGCTGATCAAGTAGTAAACAATAAAACCGCTGATCCTGTTGTACTCAGTGCAAAAGAGGGTATAGTAAATCAATCGAGCATAAACAAGAGCTGTCAACAGGAAGAATGAGCTTGACACAGTGAACGACTTCTACTTATAGTCAGAGAAGATGCGTATGACTTGGAAGTTCTGTCCTATGTCCCATGCAAAATGAAGCAGGAGTAAACCTGTTCAAAAATCAGCAGCAGATGGTTTGGATGTGTCACATAGCGGTTATATAGCTTCTTTTGTATACTCTAGTTACACATACAAAGAAGATCAATATCGATTTGCTTGGGCTTTGCATTTCTACCTTCCGTAGCAAGCATTCGTGTGTGGAACTGACACACTGTGCAGCAATTACGAGCAGAGAATGGGGTAGGCTGCTTTACAGAAACTTATTACATTTAAAATAAATTCTTTATAAAGATTGTTCAGCAATAACATTTCTTTTTTATTCCGTTATTGATTGCTCGTAAAACGTCCTCAACAGGTGAGTCCATCATACATGCATACATACATTCCTCTGTGTGTGTGGATAGCTGGATTATATGCATATTTATGTTTGCACTTACAGAATGTATATATATATATGTGTGTGTGTGTGTGTGTGTGTGTGTGTGTGTGTGTGTGCGTATGTATATATACTTATTCAAAAAAATCAATTACATCAATGAAAGAATATCTCCATAACAACTGTGTATATAAAACTACATGTGTCTACACCAATATGTATGGATGTATGTATTTTTGTCTATATCTATCTATCTATCTATCTATCTATCTATCTATCTATCTATCTATCTATCTATTTATCTATCTATCTATCTATCTATCTATCTATCTATCTATCTATCTATCTAAATATATATATATATATATATATATATATATATATATATATATATATATATATATATATATATATATATATATATATATATATGGGACAATTGATAATTGTGTAATTATGTATGTATGTATGTATGTATGTATGCATGTATGTATGTATGTGTGTATGTATGTATGTATGTATGTAGACTCAATGGTTAACTGTAACAGAAAATGAAAAAGGAAAAAGCAAGATTAACCACCATTTCGCTGAACTATAAAAATGCTAACAACCAGTCCTCTAAGCTACCAAACTTTTAATTATCGGTTCTGGATTCCAGTATCGGAAATAAATCAATCAATATAATATCTAGAATTTAATATTGACTGATTTTCGATTGAACGTTTTGTGTCTCTGGTCTTTCGTATAAAGAAATGATCCAAAAACTGAAGTTGATCGCTATATCTTTAAAATTAGCGTTAAGCTGATAGGTGGGAGTGAGTGGAAGTAGGCAGGTTGATGGATATAATAATAAAAAGGATACAAAAAGGGTTATTATTATGATTAGAGAGTGAAGAAGTGGAAAGAAGAGGGATGTAGGCAAAGAGGCAGAAGATAATGTCTCGACCCCTACAATCCCATGAGACCCGACCGTGTCAGGATTTCCAGGTATTTCGGCGATTGAGAGCATAAGGCCCACACTAAATTGAACGAGAAGCCAGTTCATCGTAGGATTAATCCTCACCTACTACTGGCAGTAAGCACGTTCAGCTGTGGGCTGCAGTAACGTGAAAGTAAAAACCTTGCAGAAAGCAACAAACCGCTAATAATCCGGAGCCCTATACCGCAACCTCTTGACCACGTGCCTTCACCAATTTCATATACATACTAACATTCGGATATACACATGGATGTTTCAGTGTATATTCAGATACATACAAACACTCGTGTACATTCCTCATTGTTGACACATGAAATAAAGTTTTCTAGTCTTCAAAACAGAAAATCATACACAACAAACAAACAAGAGAATAATTCCCACTTCAAAACATTAAAGGACTAAACTACGTTGCAAGTACTTGTATGCCGAGTTACGTGGCCTGATTGACATCATAACTTATTCCCAGTAGGTTTCTCTTCAGCTTGCAGCAATATGTCAACAACCTGTTCTCATTTAAAAAAAATGATTTTAGAACCGATGCTTGAAAACTATGTACAGAAGACTGTAACTGTATGCGTGCGCGCGTGTTTCTAAGTAGACTCTATATACATACAAAAACATACACTTATTACGAAGTTATGAAACTTGGACACATTAAAACAATTCATTCCGGCGATGACGATGATGATGATGACGACGACGACGACTTTGTTGCTGTTGTTTTTTACGCTCTGAACAAAATAGACAAACTCTTCAGTTTGTTCGATCGACACCAGATTACTACTGAACATACACACACAAAAGATTTCTCCACCCTATTGTCACCGGCGATGAAAAATACTGTCTTTATATGAATATGATGCAAAGGAAAGAATGGCTGAATCCCGACCAGCACGCAACATCTCGAGACAAGCCAGAGCAGCATCCACGCAAGACAATGATCGGTATTTGGTGGGATTGTAAAGGGCTAATCCACTGAGAAATACTTTAAAGAAAAACTAAAAAAAAAAAAAAAACTCGGTCAACGCGGTATTTCTCTTCCGTAAATACACCGGCAATCCAGCTTAAACGAGCCAAGCCAGAATGGGGTGCCGAGAGGTACGTGCACCCATCCTCAAGAAAATAATGTTATTACACCCTTTTCTCCTGGAATTGTATACCCTTCTGATTTTGTGCTCACCTTTCAAAACTTTCCTGGGACCGCTTCTGCAACCGGTGATATGGCGTGCTCCTCCAATACCATAGCGCTCCATCCCACGTCGCTAATTTGAGAAAAAATGCTATTCAAGAGTATAGTTTGGGAAGTTCTAGCACACCCACCGTATTCACCTGATATACTACGTTCAGATTATTATCTTTTCACTGGCTCTCCAAAAGTCTGCGAGGCGTTTCTGTCAAAAACATGGAGTTGAACACGTGGCTTGACGAATTCTTCGAGTGACAACCCGGTGATTTCTACCGTCAAAGCATTGACAAGCTAGCGGAACATTAGCAAGTCAGAAACAATGGAATAAAATATATTATTGACTGATTTGTTAAAATTGCTGATGAAAAATACGAATTAAAATAAACGAAAAAGTAAAAAAGGAAAAGAAAAAAGCGAATGAATTTAACTGACAACCTACTCATCTATCATGCTTAATGCTTAATGTATATAGGTTGTTGATAGTCCAGTCACTGCGGTATTTGTTCGGAAATAACATTTCTTATGGACGTATATATACATCAAGTATGAAACATAGACGGCATTATATATATATATATATATATATATATATATATATATATATATATATATATATATATATATATATATATATATATATATATATATATATACATATGTGTGTGTGTGTGTGTGTGTATATATGTGTATATATATATATATATGTGTATATATATATATATATATATATATATATATATATATATATATATATATATATATATATATATATATATATATGCATATATGGGTACAGGACGTTACCAACTGTGTAAACAACATGAAATACGAAAACAAACGAGTTAAATACGCAAACAGCGAGAGAGAAAAAATGGTAAACAGGACAAGTAAACACAGAGAAACGACTCTTCATCAGTTATCCGCTGTCTATCTATTCCTCATTTCGAGCATTCAACGATAAAGTCTTCAAAGACAGCTGCTCCTATAAATTCTAAAATAAAATTTAAGATTAATGGAGGGTCAAAGTTGGGAACAAAAACAGGACAGTAGAGACATACAAGGAAACCGAACGAAAACAAAAATGGAGTGTCATTATACCAGAACGAGAGGAAAATAGTGAATGCTGGGAGAAATATTTTCTTTCAAAAGCAAAGATAGAAGAGTGAGAAAAATACGTCCAGCCTTTGAACGTCCTTGCAGGAAGAGGAAGATGGTCTCGTTGCTTGCGTATTCAACTCATTTGTCTTCGTATTTCATGTTTACACAGTTGATGTCCTGTACCCATATATATATATATATATATATATATATATAAAATTTATATTATTATTTAATTGAACGCCACGCATCCGTTTCCAAGCATATATATATATGTGTGTGTGTGTGTGTGTTTGTGTGTGTGTGTATGTGTGCGTGTGTATGCTTGTGTGTATGTCATTGTTCTTAGTAGCAGTAAGTAAAAGAGTAAAAGAGTATGTCCATTATATAGATTTATTTATTTATTTATTATCAATCTCTATTTCTTATACTTATCACCGGTATGTGACAAATATATTCATTTATTTTTTTTATTTATCTATCTCTGTTTCTTATATGTATCACAGGTATATGCATATATGTCTATTGTGTGTGTATTACCCTGTTTCTATCTGTGCTTTATTTCTCATTATTTCTCCCCACCGCACCCTCTTTTCTCTTCCCTTCTGTCTTTAGTTATGTGGTGTGATGGTGGGTGTTATTGTTCCATTCGCGTCTTGATGTTGGTAGAGTACTGACGAGTCTTTCTCTTCTTTGAGCCCCCGCCAGTGTTCACCTATACGCTCCCCTATGCTGCATGCAATCTCTCCAATGTGAGTAGCTCTCATGTTTCTGCACCGTCCCTCAAAGGAACATGCTCAAGCAGAACATGGAGGCTCGATTAATAGCATAGAGTTTAAAGTATTATCGACGCATAGAACTAACACGACACTTAGACAGATCACAGAGGCTTCACACATAGCAGTAAACAGACCGAGCCTCAATAGAAGACACACATGGAACAATAACACCCACCACAACACCATATGACTAAAGATAGAAAGGAGAAGAGACAGGGTAAAATAATGATAAATAAAACACTGATACAAGTAGGGTAATACACACACAGAGGACATATGTGCACATACCTGTGATACATATAAGAATAGAGATAGATAAAATAAATGAATAAATATATTTGTCACATACCTGTGATAAATATAAGAAATAGAGATAGATAAAAAAAATAGATAAATAAATACATCTATATAAAGTGCTTGGATAACGTAAGAAGCGAACCTATATACACACACAAATACACACAATAACTTCAAAGACGGCCGCAACACTATCAAGAACACGACTAACAATGACAGCAGCAGCGGCGGTGACAATGATGGCAATAACAACAACATAAATACAGAGAGATACAGGAACTGTACCAAATTTTCGGGTCTTAGGACAGCAGCAGCAACAACGGAGGGAGAGGATGGGGCTGAGAGGAAGGTCATACTGCTACTAAGAACAATGACACACACATAAGCATAAGCACACCCACGCACGCACACATACACACGCACACACACAAAGACACACATGCGCGCGCGGAGGCAAACGCATGCGCACAAAAGGATACACATCATAGAAGAGCAGAATGAAACAAGTGGAGCAAAAGCGCACACGAAGACGAAAAGTGTTGCTGAAGATTTCTGGACAATAGACACGAGTTAAAATAAGAACAGTAATAAGCAAGTGAAGAACGAATATATAGTGTGTGTGTGTGTTCATTTGATAAAAAAAGATAAAAATGTCTATCCCGAAATACAACAATATCTGTTTCAACACATGATTTCACATCAGGTGTGTT
>NC_142946.1:31567298-31584798 GCF_046866305.1 Octopus bimaculoides
TAGAAAAAAATTGCAGAAATGGGAATAAATTTATAGAATGAGTAGGGTGGATGAGGTAAAATCAATGTCAGAATGGTAAGAGTGTGAGTGTATATCTTTATAATGAACAGAGAGAAGAATGTGAGGGCTAAATATAAACTTTTCAATAATGAAATCACGAAATTATTTGATGATGGTCATGATGATGATGATGATGAGGAGGAGGAGGAGGAGGAGGATAATGAGAAGAAGGAGGAGAGGGAGGGAGAGAAAGAAATGGTGGTTCATCCATCTCTTCCTCCTCATCATGGTCATCATCATCTCTAATGCTGCAAGTGAAAATTAAAGGAAGGAGGACTTTATAGTTCAAAAGAATAAAAAAGCTTCGACCAAAGTATCGAAGTTGAGCAGAGGTCACTATTTACGTGACCTCATTTTATACAAAGCTATTTTGGTATAAAGTGAACTCCAGTGAAGATCGCCAGCATGGCACCTCAAAAAAATATGGCACTCAAAAAAAAAAATTTATTTCATAATTAAATGGAGCATTTTAGCACATACACCTTCTTACAAAATTAACAATAAATTCTGTAGATTATACCTGGAAGAAAACTATAACATAATGAAAAGTAAAGGGAACCTAGTTAATACGAGGGATGAAAAAGTTTTTTCATGTAGATACATGGCAAGGTACCTCTCTATTAAACTAAATTTATATATTGATATTATTTGATATCATCCTAAAATATTCAATTCAGCTTTTTTTAAATATAACTTTTACCGTACTATATATTAATAGCTTAATTAAACTATACACCACAAATCTATTAAAACTCCAATACCCAAAATTATCTAATTGACTTACATCCAGACAAAATGTTGTTTGTGAACCTTTAGATTTATTTTCATAAAATTTGTATATACATATGTAATACTTATAGATATCCTGTTTAAAATATGAAATATATATAGTTTCACGTATAGGATCAGATTTAATTCTCAAAGCGTGTGTATGTATATTTTTCTGATAGCACATCCAGGCGACCATAACACCTTGATCGTGGTTTCATGATATTTCTATGTCTATATGTGAATACATATAATTTGTATGATATATTTCTAACTTTGATGTGTGCCTTTCATGTGTGCCGATGTTAGTGTATTTACGTCCCTGTAACTTTGCAGTTCGGCAAAAAAACTATAAACTAAGTACGAGGCTTACAAAGAATAAGTCCTGAAACAAATAAAAGAATAAAAGAATTTATGTATATGTATGTGTGCATATATGCCCTTCTGGCTGTATATAAGTATCATAAGACTGCATATATGTGTACATATGTGTGTGTATGTATGCAGGGATAAGTATATTAGAACGTACACGTATGTGTATGGATGTATTTGTATGTGGATGTATGTCTGTGTATGAATATATACATATATATACATATATATTTATATATATATATATATATATATATATATATATATATATATATATATATATATATATATATATATATATATATATATATATATATATATATATATATATATATATATAAAAGATAAACAAGAGTGAAAAAACTACAGAAGGCTTGTGTTACATGGTTAAAGTATATATTTAAATTGTTATGTCAGAAAAATGTTATAAAATTGTAGGTATAGAAACATTGTATTTGGAGAAATAACCGGTTTCGTGTTGTCTTTTCAAATTTCTCTACCTGTATCGTAACATGTCTTCGCTCCAGTGAGTTCTAGATAGGGGGAGGTAATCAGGGATTTTTTCCGCTATAAGGGAGATAATCGAAATGTAGGATGTGATAGATTTTGATTAATTTACAATTGATTTGGTTTAGAATGAATAGAATGTTAGGTTTTGTACTATATATTTTTCTCTCAGTGAGGTGAATTTCCTTATTTAAAAGTGTTAGCAATGGTTAAGTTTGGGCTTATATTTTTCAATGAAGAAGGTTTCCTTATTTAATCTAATTTGTGTTGGTGTTCCAATGGCACATTGATAGAATGGAAAGATTATAAATTGTTGTAGCATTTGTTTTGCGCATTTCTCAATATGTTCACTAAAGGGTATCATTGTGTACTCTGGGAATGCAGAGTACAGAATTGTGCCAGGGTCTCTTTCCATTATCAAGTTCCTCATATAGCATCTGTTTAGGGATACTGTAATCTTTCATTCTAACTAGGTGTCCATTCCAACATAACGGTGCTTGTGAACCAGCACCTCAATACTCAAAATATCAGCTGTCATCAGGACCTGTGTGTCTGGAGTTTTAAGGTCTAGCCAACATTCAGAATGTGTCTGAGACATCTCTGATGAAAGCGTTCAATGACCTTTACATGACGTTTGTAAAAGGTCCATGTCTCACATGAGTAAAGGAGCAATGTCAGTACATATACCCGGTAGACAGCAATTTTTGTTTGACTTGTGATGCCATGCTGGGACCAGACAAGAGACTGAAGAGACCGAAAAGAATCAGTTGCTCTCTGCAGCCTGAAAGATATTTCATCATCCAGGGAGCAAGAACGGCTGAGTGTGCTGTCCAGGTAGACATACTTGGGCGACAAGGAGACGACTTTATATCTCACATGGGCCACCTACGTGCAGGTCGGTGACTACATGCTTCCAACCCGTCAAGTCTGCATGCTTCGCCACCTTCCCATCGCTGCGGGACTTTTAAATAGAAATGAAATAAATATATACTAAAAATAGATACATATATACTGAAAATAAAATAAATATATATGGGGGGCGGGGAAGCAGCACATAGCGAGTAGAGGTCAGAAATGACTGTGCAGAGTTTTAGGTCCAATAAGGCTTGCACGAAACCTCCTAGACTCTCTCCACTCTATTGACAATATCCAGAGACAAGCCGGAGCGAGATGTCTGGTACCAATATGAGTCGCAAACTCAGTGATGTGGGAGCGTCATGATCTCTAGCACAAACCAAAGATACCCGAAATTTCCAATGCCATTCCGTGCATATCTGGTTTTATATCAGAGTGACCTTCTCCTAGAGATATACTTCAACAGAAGCTGAGGGGTGCCTCACTCCCATTGGTCTTCCAGCACACTGGACATCATCCCGGAATTTCTGCGTACCCGTGCTATTGCTAGATAGCCGTTGAGCCTGCACTAAGTTCATCCGACCTTTCAACATGTCTTGTTTTTAATCCTACTGGGTTTTTAGCAACTCTTCTCACCAGGGTAGCCTGGTAGCGGTGCCGGTTTAGTCGCTGACAACCCGACCATGCAGCAGGTTGCACTGGATTCCATGTTACCAGTAGCACTTGTGAGAGCCTCATAAGTGACCTGACATACATACATACATACATACATACATACATTACGAATCAAATTGGTGATTCACTTAATTGCTACTCAGAGTTTCACAAACGAAGTACATGCATCATCATTGAAGCAATATTTAGCGAACAATTCTCAATTGGTTGAGTCCGAATCAATTAGTCAAATATGCGGGAAATTACAAAAGGAGCATACTCCGTGATACTTCTGGAATGATTTTTTTGTTTCTCACAAGCAAACACTCTTTCTACTGAATGTCACAAGCAAACTGTTGTAATCCTTAATGTCGGATTGTTATAATGCCCACTCTGGTACAGCAGCATACTTAGTTAAATAAGTTAGACAACGATTATCTACAACCGTCTGTTACATACTCTCTTTATAATGACCGACGTCGCCTTATTTATAGCGACTATTACATACCACTCGTCACGTGGGAGGGGTGTAACATTATTACTATTATCCTCACAACACAAACGTACACACACACACACACACACACTCTCTCTCTCTCTCTCTCTCTCTCCCTCCCTCTCTCTCTCTCTCTCTCTCTCTCTCTCTCTCTACTGAATGTCAAATGAAGAAACTATATATATATATATATATATATATATGTACTCCAAAATATGTTCAACCTCCCTCCAGCTATAAATAATCTTGCAGGTGGATAAATTAGGAGAATCTATGACCTGCTATCGAATGCATCTTTACCAGGAGGATTACCTCGCCATAACAATATTTCCCTAGACAGAAGTGGCTGTAGCGCATAAAAGAACATTCTCTGGAGAAGAACAAGAAAGTAAACAACAACCTTGTTCGATCTACTTCTTTACATAAATGTAGTTAATAAAATAGTCCACCGACACACATATACACGCTCTTTAATAGCGATAAAAATGTTCGATCAGCTGTTCCTGCCTGGACAACATTACTTCGCATATCACACACGTAGTCAACCCTCTCCTTTACATCCAACTTGTAACTTCATAAAACGTCCGGCTCGCCTACTCAGAAAATCTTGTCTTTGACATGGAAAACATCAATAACACCGTCAGTTAATAATGCAAACAAAACTAGAAAAGCACTCGGAGTGCGCAGAACTCCTCCAAGCAACTCATTTCTACCCATATACACGCATGCTGAAAATCGCCCAATTTCCGAAACCAACGCCGGCAAAAACAGAACCTCCTTGGCGGGGGTAAAAAGAAAATAACACAGTCACATGATTTTGAAAAAAAAAGCCATTTAAAAACAGGAATCATCTGAAACAGTTATGATACATTAATGACAACAGCCATACTTATCTCAACCATCGTCATCATCAACACTGTCTCTGCTTTCACCACAATCACTATCAAAACTACGATCACCACAATCAGTTTCTTTACACAGTTGAAAATCCATTATCCGTTACTCATGGGACCGAGATTGTTGCAGATTTTGATTTTTCGGAGTGCTTTATTAAAAAAAAAATTGCATCTACAAAACGGGACAGTTTGAGGATAGAAACCAGGTTTAAACACAATAGCTTATAGGCATACTCTGAATGTAGTTCTATATAAATCCTTACAGTATAGATTAGATTACTTAGATAAGTTTCGGCCGAAGTTGACTCAGGCCATGTCTAATTTAATAGCACCACCTGGAAGAGATACACCGTCAGCTCTGAGGAACCGTAACCCATTCAAGCAGAGGGTTATTGTTTCAGAGACATATCTGGGTGTGGGTGGCTTTTCTGGTATTTGTTGGGAGTAATCATCTAGGGATCTTTTGAATGCCATGAAGCAACTTTCCTCCTTTATGCGTGTCTGGCACGATGCTGAAGAGAGCAGGGCCAATTGAGGTGAAATAGTTCTGTCATAGTGTTGTGATACGACACGAACATTTCTGTAGTGGACGGATGGCACGGGGGCCAAGCCTCGGAAGAATTTTTAAAATTGGTAATGTTGATGGAATATTTTCCACATTATACAGATGATATAAAATTCACAGCGGCGGTGGAAGGAGCAAAGCCTGAGCTTTTTGAGTCGATTCCAATAGTCAAGGCTTGTCATGTCATCCTCCACAGACTTCCGCCAAACAGATCATTTTAAGATAGATACGCGAGTAAAATTACGAATAGAGAAACGAAAATAAACTTTGGAAACAGCAACGCCACCATAGGTTACGTGGAAACGATGAACGTGTTTTCAAGGGAGATAATCAAAGAACGTAACATTGTAATACTTCATGTAAAATAAATATAACAAATGAATAATCTTTCAAGAATCCATAAAAATTCCCGGATCACTACCAAAATTTCATCATCTGTTCCTTGTGTCATTACCAACTTTTTCTGCAAGTTTCATCAAATACCGTTCACAACATTTGAGTTATTTTGCACACAGACGGACAAACTAACGCCGATGAAAAAATAATCTCCTTCCTTGGTGGTGGTAATGAAGCGGTAGTCCCCGCGAACACTTTCAAAATGTAATTTCAGATTGTAGAGAAAACTAATCCTTGCCACAATTGTTTTGGAAATTCAAATAACAGTGTTTGTTGGATTACATTATTTTATCTAATCTTTTCTTTTTTATGCCGGAAGGTTGTGGTTTGAAGGAGATCTCACTGTTGTTTCAATCAGTTGGAGCGAGCGTATAGAGGATAATAGTCTGTATGTATGTATGTATGTATGTATGTATACATGACTTGTATTGGATATGTCTTTGGCACATGGTGTTCATACGTAAATGTGTGTCCTTTGTGTGTGTGCATGTGTGCGTAAGTTTAAGTGTATGGTGTATGCTTAATGCTAAGAATGTGTAGTTGCAGTAACTATTTCTTTAATTATCTGTGAATGCGACGTTTTGTTTTCATCAAGATTTTCAGTTGATACCAATGTCTTGCTTTTTCTGGAAGTAAGTCTTCATTCCCTCTGATCTTCCAAGACCTCTCCCTTCATTATGACTGAACATATAAATGTTGTGTGTGTGTATGTGTGTGTGTGTGTGTGTGTGTGTGAGAGAGAGAGAGAGAGAGAGAGAAAGAGGAGAGAGACAGACAGACAGACTGACAGACAGGGGAACGAAGAGAGAGAGAGAGAGCTTTTGATTCATGTAGACTGAAGTTTAGTAGTTATCTTGTTTTTCTGTCTACTTTGTGTTGTTCTCATAACCTGGAGATGCTTATAGTATCCAGCCGAAACAACGACGTTATTTATTTCTTCTATTTTGTGTTTAATGTTTAGTTTAATGTTTGGGGTTATCCTATACTAATATATACCTTTCGGATTAACTCTTTATCCTAGTTTTTCACTCTCAATCTCCAGATATTTTTTTTTTTCATCCTTTTATTTAATGATTGATTGCTGTTGTTAGGTCAGTTTACCTTGGCTGAATGTAACTGTCACATGTTCAACACTATGCTCCATATTGATATAAAACTTATAAAGCTGTACAATTTACCAAATATTTTCTGGCGATTTCTCTGAATTGGAATAAAGTTTTTTTTTTTTTTTGTTATCCCTATAGAATTAGAACCAGATCTTGGTCCCACTAATCTTTTTGACACTTCCTGTTAAACATAGGTCTGTACTTAGTAGAGAAAATCAAAATAGCCTTTGTGAGCCTCGGATGTGTACCGCTTTGTCTTGGTTATGCATTTTCTATTGTATTGATACTATATAACGTAATATATGTGCAGAACTTTGTAGTGCTCTTTCTGCATGCTCTGAAAATTCGCAAGAACTTGGGTTTTGATTATATTTTTATATGCATGCATTTCAAATCATTACTAAGACGTTTATCATTGAAATTGTTTCTGTTTTTAGTTCTCATGATCTGATTTCCTGTTTCTCAATTTCTGCTATCGCCTGTTAGGAATGATACTTCGATTTAGGTATACTTCCTTTCTTGCTTCCATCACCACCATATTCGGCCAATAAGCCTAAATCTCTTTGTTTGTCCGTATTGGTATATCTCGGTATATGGTCACTTTAGCATTCTCTGAAGTATGTCCTGTTAAATGCATTAACCGCTCTTTTTTGTTGACAAATTCATAATGCTGGCATAACTTCCAATATATGAATATTCCTCATCCGTAATACCTGAAGATGCATTCTTTCTGGACTAAAACTGGGCAGTCAAGGAAAATGTAGTTATTGCTTTTTTCTCCCACTTTCACATATTCTGCAGTTATTGTATTCTGCAGTTACTGTATTCTGCTTCATTGCATATTTTTGTTGATTTGAGATGATAAGGTTTTAATCCTGTACGTAATAAAAAAAAAAAAAGAATCCTTGTGCATTAATATCGAGATCTTCATTTTCCAGTTTTGCAAATTTTTCTTGTCTACTTCCATTCATTTCAGTTAAATGAGGCATTGATCATATAAGGGCTATGATTAACCATTATTTTCATATGGCATTCCGTAGTCCCATTTTTATCTTAAGTTTTTAAGATCTTTTTTCTTTACAATTTCTGTTGATAATGCTCAATTCTCTTTACAGCCGTCAATCCCTTTCACCTCTCTTTGTATCTGTTGGCTTCTTTGAATATAGAAAATACTTTTGTACGTGTTTTATAGGTTTTTTGTATTAGTTTTCTATTATTCATTACTAAATTTTTTCCTGCAGTGAATATTGTATAATAGCTTTCTAGTTGCATATGACTATATCTCCCTGTGTTAATGGTAAACATAATATTTTAACTTGTGGATGCTGTATTCAAAGCCCAATCATAATTTTTCTTGTTTTTCCCTCTAACGCTGCAAGTTTAGTATCCCGTTGATATTATAATTTTGGGACTGCCAAAGTATTGTATCCTATTATCGTAATTTCTACATTTAGATATTTATCTAATGCCACTATAATTTTTCTTCTTAACCTTTACTTTTATTTTTGCGTAATGTCTGTGCATTAATCTTATCCTTGTTTTTATGTAACATGATTTAAGAATTCTTAAATAATTTTATTTTCTCAAAAATTGTCCCGATGCGTTTTTCAAATATTAATTTCAATGAATGCTTATAGTAATTGTGTACACACTCTGCAAGTATTTATCATCTGCTGCTGATGACCTGAGGCCGTCGATATTAAAAAGACGGTTGAGTGTTCTCTTATACCATATTCCTCTTCTAATGGAATAGCGTTAAATTTTGTAATTTACCCTTGCAATGTTTCCTTATCTTTGTAGCAGTAGCGTCAGACAAAATGCATTGCGATATTTCTCCGGCTCTTTGCATACTGATTTCATGTCTCGCAGACTGTGCTTTCATTCTTCGAGACTGATAAAATAAAGTAATCAAGTAATCGAGTTGATGTAATCGACTTACTCCTACTCTAATATTACTGCCGTTGTGCAAAAAATTGAAGCCTTGTAGAAGGCGCTTAGAGCAGAATCGATAGCATTTAGCAATGAGTTAGCAATAGAAAGAAATAGATTAGAGGGAGCACTAGAAGAGGCGATTAGTAAAGACATCGCGACCGTCGTGCTAGCGGCGAGAATGGCCCTTGATCAATTCTTTGAGGCAAAGTACGAAAGCTACGTTGCCAGAACTAAGGCCCGTGCGCTCAAACATGAAGGAACTAGAGCTGCACGGTAGGCCCGAACGGAGGAGACACGACGTAGCAACAAGACCAGTATCAGGGACGGGTGCGTGCTACTCGGTTCCGAGGAGATGTGTGCGGTTCTGGAAACCGCCACATACTCAGAAATGGGTAGAGGAAGCTGTCCCTGAAAATTTGGGTAGAGGTGGTGAATGCCTACACCGCCTCCGTCATCATCTTTCACCTGACTGCCGTGCCATGCCCCAGTTATTGCTTGATCAGGTTGGAGTATCTCTTATTTATTTTCTTGTGGAAGGGATGCGTTCCAATGCCCATGCGGTCTGTTTTCTTCCAACACCCTCTGTGTGACGGCTTAGGCATGCCGTGACTTCTGATGTGCAGACACGCGCTCATGTTGCGCTGCTTGCAACGATCTGTGGACGATGAAAGTATGTGGGCTCCGTTTGTGAGGTACGTATTTCTACAGCTCATCTCTTTGACGGAACTGCAATCATGGATGATTGATAGACCGGGACTCGGCACTTGGCACCTAGAATGTCATCAAGCGCTCACTTACTGACTTGTGCAGTTATGTCGAACAGCTGATATTGCATGTGGAACAGATCCGCCTATCAGCCAAGTCCATAGTGATGACTGCTCTGCCGCCTTCCTTTAATCGAGCAGGTAAGGCAATGTTTCTTTACCAGGTGGACGTGGCGAAAGAGGTTGTCTGGTGGATGAAGCTGAAAGCTATGAGGGCAGAAAATGAGACTGGAGAGGAAGGGACTGTCCTGAAGTGAATTTATTGATAAGTTGGTGAAAGTTGCGAAGATAGCAAGAGTGGCCGGTACTGCTCTGTATGTGTAGACCTGTGAGTCAGAGAAAAGTAACTGGAGAGGGCACTTGCCCTTGGTGTTCAGAGAGATTTTGGACGGTGGGGTTCCTCGATTATCCCTAGAGGTTCTTCTGTATGAGGAGGACCACATCACAAGCATCCCTTTTTCTTTCTTTTCCTTTTGTCTTATTGTATACCGTGTATACTTTTTTTATCATTTCATTATATAAACGCCACCACACTTTATGTCTGCCTTCGTATTGTCCCCCTCATCCTTCACCCCGGTGGTAAATAAAAGAAATCATCATCATCATCATCATCATCATTATTATTATTATTATTATTATTATTATTATTATTATTATTATTATTATTATTATTATTATTTCTACGACTTATTACATGTATTAAAGCTTGGCATATTCAGTGGGTCATTGATTATTGATTGCAATTCTTTCATGGATGTATTGATTTGATGACTGATAATGAGAATTGTAATACCGTTAATTTTCTATACAATACACAGCGCCACTATACGGATGAAAAATACTTTTCGTAAAAGTTGATTCAGTGATTGGCACAAAGACTCAACCATAGATAACAAAGCATTGGAAAGTAATATTAAAACCATCTATTAAATCTTAGACACACACAGTATTGAAGAAATATTGTAGAAGCCATATTTATTCGAAGCACAAATCCTGTGCTTTAAAGATAACAAGAGAGTACGCGATAACCAGAAGCTTTAAAACATAAAAAGAAAAAACTTCATTCCTGACTGTCGTCTATTGTTGAAGCATGAAATAACTTGTAAAGTACCAGGCAGAAGCCAGTGAAAGTAGACAACCAAATGAAGAGTATATAAATGAATTTACAAAGTGTTGATAATGAGTGTTGAAGTCAAAAATGTCGATAGTTTTGGTAATTGGTATTCGGAATCAACTCTCTTATTATAAAACATTCTATGAATAAATTCAGAAGCTTTGATAATATTTAATGAGTTACACTCATATACATACATACATACATACATACACACAAATAGATAGATAAATAAATAGATAGATAGATAGGTAGGTAGATAGGTAGATAGATGGATAGATAGATAGATAGATAGATAGATAGATAGATAGATAGATAGATAGATAGATACATTTCTTTTATTAGCCACACAGGGCTCAACGAAGATGGGACAAATACAATGTAGAGCTTTTCTTTTTGGGAGGGGGAAGGAAGGAAAAAAAAAAAAAAAAAAAAAAATTGGTGGTGTCGATCAAAAGGGATCGTAGGAAGGGAAAAAGGGGCAGTTCGATCAAAAGGGATCGAAAAAAAAAGAAAAGGAAAGGCCGATCAATAGGGATCGTGTATCACACAGTAATGTTCTCGTGTAAAAAGAGGGGAGGACAGTTTAGGTTTAGCCGTGGAAGGAAAAGCCCACGGAAAAGACCACGGTAACCTTGGTCAATATTCTCATTGAAGAAACTATAACAGTAAGTGACTCTCTTTTGCCTTTTTGTTTTATTTTTTTTTCTTGTTCATAGGGTTATGCTCAAGATGGCTCCGTCGTTCACACGTGCCATCCTTGCTACATTCACCCATCTTTTTTTGAAGCATTCACTAGACAAGACTTCCCTTTCTACTCTCAACTTCCTCTTCAGGTGATACTTGAAGAAGTTGATGAGAGATTGCCCAGAGAGGAAAGTCTTTGTCTCTAGACCTTTCAGACGCGTCCACCATACACATTCTTTCGCCATAGCCACAAGTACGATGAAAATAGCTCTTCCTTCCCGTTTAAAGGAAGGAGGCGCGACAATATTCACGATAGACTCGGCTGATAGACCGACTCGTCCCACACGCGATAGCAGTTGTTCGACGTAAGCCCACAGCTCGGAAATGGTGGGACACTGTACGAGTGCGTGCAGAACGGTTTCGTCGCTCTGCCGGCATCTCGGACAGGTCGGCCCCGTGTTTCTCGAGCCATGCCTGTAGAGCTTATCCCGAACGGGTAGTGCTTCTCGATAGCACTGCCAGGCCAGGGATCTCTGGAAGTTGTCCATAGGTCCCGGCCCGAAGGTCGTCTTAAACAGGCGGGTCAGGTATTCCTCGTCGACGCCCAGGTTCGCCCCGAGATCGTCGTCGTACCTTCCCTCCACTAATCCACTATAGAATGCGTTAGTTGTGATGCAGTCGCTCAAGGTTGACCCGGGTTGTTGGAGTTGCCGAAGAGCAGCGCGACACTCGCGGTGCCATTCGCCCTTCCTCGGCCTCTTCTTGATCCATGACTGCAGTTCGGTCATGGAGACGAGCTGCGGGAAAGCGCGCCGCACAAACGGTGACCACACCTGTTCACCGCTGTCTACGTAGAGCCGGAGATGTCGCAGTCTCAGCGCGTGTCTGCGCATCATCAACCACGGCATGCCCAGTCCTCCTTTTAACGGGTGTTGGCAGCAAACGGATCGCCTAACCATCGGAACGCTTCCTTTCCACAAGAAGCGGAAGAGGATGCGCTCCAGTTTGGTGATGGTAGGGTCGGGACAAGGAACGACGGTCAGGCGGTAGTAGATGACGGACGCGATGTACGTGTTCGCCACCTCCGCCCGACCTTTCAGGGAAAGCTTCCTCTCGGCCCATTGCCGGGCTAGAGTGGCCACCCTTCTCGTTATCTCGTCCCAGTTCTTCTCCGTTTGGAGGTCTGGACCAAACCAGACCCCGAGCATCTCAACCGGACCGTCAGTCCAACGTCCCACGACGGAGGCGCTACTTGACGGCATGGGGTTGCTTCTCCAGGTGCCGAGCCGCAAGCCCACTGACTTATCCCGGTTGATTTTCGCTCCCGTTACCGCTTCGTAGTCTCTCAGTGTCTCGCCGACAAGCTCGATGTGCTTTTGGCTAGACACTATGACGGTGACGTCGTCCGCGTATGCCGACACGCTCGTCCCGCATCCCAACTCTCGCGGGATGCCCCTCAGCGTCGCCAGCTTCCGCAGTAGTGGCTCGAGAGTCAACACGTACAGAAGCGACGAGAGGGGGCATCCCTGACGGACCGAACGTGCAATGTCGAAGGGTCTTGATAGATGCCCATTGACGCGAACTACCGAACGGATGCCTCTGTACAAGGCAGCCATCCAGCCGCGGAAAATGGGACCGAAGCCGGCTGCTATGAGGACAGCCTCCAAGTATTGATGGTCTACCCTATCGAAAGCTTTCGATTGATCTAAATTGATCAGGGCCCCACCCATGCCAGGTTCCTTAACTACCCTCTCTATGATGTAGCGCATCAGATGGAGGTTGTCATGGATGCTCCTGCCCGGCACCGCGCACGTTTGCGCCTTGCCGATCAGTTTCTCGATGACAAGCGCCAACCGCTTGGCTAACACCTTGGCCAAAATTTTCAAGTCTGCATTGAGCAGAGTGATGGGCCTAAAGTTATCTATGACGTCCCCCTTGTTTGGATCTTTCTTCAGCAGCGTTACGGCTCCTCGACTCACAAAACCGGGAATGCTCCCGTTTTGCTGCCAGTTGCAGTACACCGCCACCAAGACGTCTCCAAACAAGTCTGGCTTACAGTTGTAAAGCTCGTAGGGCAGACCATCCAAACCCGGAGATTTGTCCCTCGAGCATCCCGCCATCGCGTCCCTCACTTCCGCCGCCGTGATGGCACCTTCGCAGCACTCCGCCTCTCTTGCCGAGAGTCGTGGCAGGCTGTGCAGGTAGGCACTGAAGTCCACCCTGCGTTCTCGCTCGCCATTCGTCCCAAACAGTCGAGCAAAGTGCCGCTGAAAGGCCTCACACATTTTGCTTGGCTCGAGCAGCTCGCGCCCCTGTTCGTCCACCAGAGACCGAATGGTGGCTTTGTTGCCCTGTTGCGCCTCCGCCACCCGGGCCTCTCGTGCGGCTCCAACACCTTCGTTTCTTAGAGCACGCATCCTAGCCCTGACAACGCACCCTTCGTGTTTGGCGTTGAAGTGTTGGTCAAGGGCCAACCTCGCCGCCAAAACGTCGGATGCGATGCCACTTCTAATTGCCTCTTCTAGCTTCTTAACTAGTTCACCCTCTACTCTGTTTCTGTCTATGGCTAGTGCTTTGCTATACCTAACCGCTTCTGCTTTTATTGCTCTCTTGAGGGCAAACCACCATTTGTTATTGATGATGGCTCCTGTCAAAGCCCTCTTTACTAACGTGCTAATCCGGTCTCTGAAAACTGGTCTCGACGGGAAAGACGCGTTTAGTTTCCAGTAACCGGAGCCCTGAGATAGATAGATAGATAGATAGATAACATGAAGCTACAACAAACATTAACAATACTAAATGTTGCAATAACGACAAAGGAAAAAACAGTGATAGCAACAAGAGCAGGAATAGCAATAAAAATACCTGCAACGACAGCAATAGCAATCACAACAATGGCAGCAACAGCATCAGCCATGACAAAAGCAGTCGCGACAGCCATAATGATAAGATATCAAACACACACACACACACACACACACACACACACACACGTGTGTGCATTTATATACATGTATGTGTTTGTGTATGGGCATATGTATATAACATATATATATATATATATATATATATATATGTGTGTGTGTGTGTGTGTGTGTGTGTGTGTGTGTGTGTGTGTGTATACACACACATACATATATGAATACAAGTATGTGTATACGTTTGTAAGTTCATTTATATGTATATGTGTATACATGCATACGCGTGGGTAAGGGGGCATATATACATATAAATCATAGAATATAATAACAATAGTATTAGCAAAACATCAACAATAACAACAACGATTATGATAACAACAACAATAACAACAACAACAACAACAACAACAACAATAACAACAACAACAACAACAACAACAACAATAATAATAATAAAAAACAGCACCAAACAATAAGATCAACAGCAATAACAATAAGAAAAACAGGAATGTAGACATTTTTAGTAACACGACCAATTCTTAAGTACTCTTTGAATTCTCAATCATAGCTTTACTAAAAAACACCCACATACTGAGATAGATGCATATATTTAGTTATATGTACATAAATATGCATACATATTCATGAATATATACATACGCACAAACACACACACACACATACATATATATGATGTAGTTTGTATGCATACACACACATATATGTATGTATGTATGTATGTATGTATGTATGTATGCATGCATGCATGTATGTATGTATGTATGTATGTATGTATGTATGTGTATACATATATACATGGATATTCAGACAGAAAACAAACTAAAAATCTACTGAAAAGATACCCAATAAAACATTACGGCAACCAAACTCTACTTTAGGTAATATTTGCAATAACTATTAACATATACATACACACATTTCTACATAACTACCATACCACACAGATCGAGCATATATATAACCACAAATAGGCTATAAAAATCAATCGATATTGCTTTTTGGTTTTGTGCACTAGCTCTACTATAGCTAATAGTTTACAACACAGTCAACGGTGGTCAGAAGCTGCGACGTAGTGTGACGTCATGTGACGTCAGGGCTGCCATTTTGTCTCACTCAACAAGTACACTGCACACCGTTAACCAATTGCTTTGTATGGTTGCTGCAAATCTTGTCATAGCTTTTTCTTTTGCCAAATATCTTCGTATTAATGTAGGACAGATATATTTAAATATTAATCGCGAACTAAGGAATTCATAACACTATTTGAAGAACGTGGCTTTTTCTGCATAAGGTGGTAGTATGATGTCTGACTGTCAAAAGTGATTTCTTGTTAGTACAATTATTACATTAAGTCGTACTATATAAAAGTGTAAAAATGAAGAGTAAATGTAACATTGATAAATCTTCCATTTCTAAAGATGAGGGTTAATTGTTCGAAAAATTACGATATTCTCACAGTATGTATCATTCTAATTGGATTTTTGCAGAAGCCATCTGACAAGTATGGCTTATCATTTCTGTGTTCGTGCGTGTATGTGTTAGTGCGCGCGTGTGTGTCAGTGTACTAATGCTTATAAATAGTGTAAATAGTGCAAGAAAGTATCAAATAGTATAATAGTTGTATAAAGGCGGAAGGGAGTAGGTACCAGATTGTCGTTTCATCGGTCATGAATTCAAATTCAACGCAAAGAGTTACTGGATAGGACAGTGTAATTAATAACATACTAATTAATTCAAAGTGTACTACTCAGCATTTTTGGAAATTTGAAATATCAGGTACAATTTTTTCAGTAACAGGAAATATTCAACTTTAGCCACGTTTTAAAAAATAAATGGAGTTGGTCGGGCACAGTTTTTTATGCCCCATCGAGTAAAAGAGTGGATTTTATCGGATTAGTTTCTAGTCTACTTAGATCTTCATTAGAAAAACAATATCCATCATCTGTTCACAGCGACAGCTAATTTATGAGGTTTGTAAATTGGTCTGTCAAATTTGCATAGCATTGCACGTGTTAGCATCATTGATTAACACATAAGGAAGATATAACTCACATTTACCAAATTATCCAAAATGTTGTGTAGTCTTAATTAGTGGATTAATCCAGTTTATCAGCAGTGTTCACGCTGTTAAAGAAATTAGACTAACTACTTTAACTGATCTCAATCAGCTAAATAATGTTCCGGACTTGTTCACCATCATTAAATTGACGACGGCGAACAAACCGAAAGTCCGAAGTCGCTGTTAACCTTTTCCTTGTAAAAATTTATGAATATTTACTAAAATTCTTGTTCTATATGTAAGCTCCAAGACAAACATAAATACATACATACACACACACACGCAAATAATATTTAACAATTTATCTGTCTGTCTGTCTGTCTGTCTGTCTGTCTGTCTATCTATCTATCTATCTATCTATCTATCTATCTATATCACCTGAAGAGGAAGTTGAGAGTAGAAAGGGAAGTCTTGTCTAGTGAATGCTTCAAAAAAAGATGGGTGAATGTAGCAAGGATGGCACGTGTGAACGACGGAGCCATCTTGAGCATAACCCTATGAACAAGAAAAAAAAATAAAACAAAAAGGCAAAAGAGAGTCACTTACTGTTATAGTTTCTTCAATGAGAATATTGACCAAGGTTACCGTGGTCTTTTCCGTGGGCTTTTCCTTCCACGGCTAAACCTAAACTGTCCTCCCCTCTTTTTACACGAGAACATTACTGTGTGATACACGATCCCTATTGATCGGCCTTTCCTTTTCTTTTTTTTTCGATCCCTTTTGATCGAACTGCCCCTTTTTCCCTTCCTACGATCCCTTTTGATCGACACCACCAATTTTTTTTTTTTTTTTTTTTTTCCTTCCTTCCCCCTCCCAAAAAGAAAAGCTCTACATTGTATTTGTCCCATCTTCGTTGAGCCCTGTGTGGCTAATAAAAGAAATGTATCTATCTATCTATCTGTCTGTGTGTGTATGTGTGTATCTGTGACTGATCTGAGAGTGTGTGAGTGCGTAGGTGTGTGAGTGTGTATGTATGTATACGAACATATAAATATATATACAGATGTGTATATACAACAATTTTATTTGGGATGTCCTAGGTAATGATTATTAATATTGCTGGGTTTATTATTTTTAATCCGTCTCTACGCTGCCGGTAAAAAGCATTTGTTAATCATGCATGTACCTTCTTTTAATAGTACACTGTTACATAGTAGAGGTCTCATTAGTTACAATAGTGACAACACTCTACTTATCTATCACTCTTTCACTCTCTCTCTCTCTCTCTCTCTCTCTCTCTCTCTCTCTCTCTCTCTATCTATCTATCTATCTATCTATCTATCTATCTCACTATCTGTATTGACAACAAACTTTTTTTTTCTTGAAA
>NC_142946.1:31589798-31602298 GCF_046866305.1 Octopus bimaculoides
TTTCATTCCGCTCATGTTACTAACATACATTGCAGAGCAGAAACGTCATATCTTCCCAATCACCCCATGTGACGTGTTACATGTTACCAACGTTCAAATTGTGACAATAACCAAACTATTTTGCAATAGAACTTCCATGAAAATACTTGGAGGCAATAATAGGATAAAAAAATTTGGTACTATTCCAATTAAATTTACCGTTTCTTAAGTATTCATATTTCACATTTCTCGTAAACATTTTACTAAACAAATTCCTGCTGTTTTCTTTTTACATTAAATCAAATTATATTTCATGAGAGCCGAAAGAGAAATAACTTCGTTATAAAACGATTTTCGGAAAAATTGCTTCTACATAATATATTGTGCACTTTAATTGCAGCTTATACAATTTTATCTCTCTCACTTACTACACGCGTGCTCATGTATATGTATGTATGTATGTATGTATGTATGTATGTATGTATGTATGTACATACATATGCGTGTGTGTGTGCGTGCGCGTGTGTGTATGTACGTATGTATGTATATCATTGTGCATGTCTGCCTACCTTTATGGCAATGTGTAAGTACATAAATATGTTTGTGTGTGCCTATATTTTATCTTTACTTGCAAATTTAGATTTATATATTCATTTATATATATGCATGCACATCACCCTCCCCCTCTCTCTCTATTTCCAGCTCTCTCTCTCTCTCTCTCTCTCTCAATCCCTATATGTATGTATGTATGTATGTATGTATGTATGTATATACGTATGTATGTATGTATGTATGTATGTTATTATGTTTGTATGTATGTTTGTATATATGCATGTATGTAGGTATACCTGTATGTATTTTGTGTTTTGCGTGTGTTTAGTAGATATATGTTTCAGTATATTACCATCACATCTATTACTTACGATAAGGGAGAATTTGTTATAGAGACGATCAGTTTTCTTTCTCGTCGATCAAGAACTCGTTATTATTGACAACTGAAAAGTTATTATCTCACCTAACTTTGACTCGCATTTCTGATAATATTGTTGTTTTTATTTTTGTCATTATTGCTATTATTGCCTTCTTTCTCTCTCTCTCTCTCTCTCTCTCTCTCTCTCTCTCTCTCTCTCTCTATATATATATATATATATATATATATATATATATATATATATATATATATATATATATATATCTAAGTTATTGATTTTTCTAGTTACTTTTCCTGATATTATGTATCCGTATATTAGACTTCGTTAAGACTGTTACTGTCGTCTGTTTGGAAATTATTTTTGAATTACGTTTTGTCTGCCATTTTGTTTCTCTGTTTAATCATGTTATTCGATTTACTATGGCGAGAGATGTTTTGTACTGACAAAATCTCGACAAATGAAACTTCAATTTACTATATCCTCACTAATTGCGCAGACTGTCCACAATTTTAATGTTTCATAAACATTAAATTCTAAAGATTTTATGCTAATTAAAAATATTTTCACATATATTTTTGATTTTATTTCTAACGTTGTTACTGCTATTGCTTCTGTTTAACCCTACGTTAGCCCTAATTGAGCTGACCTAAGATCAACCCTGACTATATTGTCTCCTCTTTTAATATATATATATATATATATATATATATATATATATATATAAATTAAACAATGGGGTAAAAAATTGGATATTAATTAATATCAATTTAATACCAGGTAACTAGCACATTAAAAGAATCAGGGAGATTCAGAAAAATATCTGACATCTCAAGGATTATTGTATATGTTTATATAAAGATATATACGAGTATATAAACAGGAGACCAGTAGGTGGGCTGGTCATGCGCTAGAAGAAGATCACATGTCATGTGTCTCCTAAGACCGAATAATTCTCAAAGGGAATTTAGCGAAGCAACAAAAACGTAAAGTGGGCAAGACCAGTGAATATTACACAAAAACAATACAATTATCTGCAAACATATGTTTCGAAATTAACATTTCTTACCGAAAAATATCTTTTTCACATCAGTACAGAACGTTGGATAGATTTAATTTAGAGAATCGTATACTAAGTTGTACACGTGCTTCCTTGTGGAGTACAACTTAGTATACGATTCTCTAAATTAAATCTATCCAACGTTCTGCACTGATGTGAAAAAGATATTTTTCGGTAAGAAAATGTTAATTTCGAAACATATGTTTGCAGATAATTGTATTGTTTTTGTGTAATTTTCACTGGTCTTGCCCGCTTTACGTTTTTGTTGCTTCACTAAATTCCCTTTGAGAATTATTCGGTCTTAGGAGACACATATTTTGTCTGCTGCTACGTTCTGAGTTCAAATTCCGCCGAGGTCGACTTTGCCTTTCATCCTTTCGGGGTCAATGAAATAAGTACCAGTTACGCACTGGGGTCAGTCTAATCGACTGTCACTCCCTCCCCATCAACAAAAAAAATTTCAGGCCTTGTACCTATAGTAGAAAGGATTATTCTTCCTTTTTTATTTCGACGGATAATTACAAAAACCCTATTAGTCATGGAATCTGTCAATTTCTTAATATTAGCGGGTTGGACTGCCTCTGATGCAATTTTGATGGTCACCTATAAGGCTTCTTTCGATGTGAATTGGCGTCCATCAGAACAAACATCTTCTTTAATGATGGACCAAAGATTTTTGATAGGGTTGAGATCCGGAGATGCTAGCGGACACACCATTAACCTTTCACCTTGTATGCCGTAGGAATGTTTGGGTGACCATGGCAGAGTGGGAGGGAGGGTTGTCATGCATGAATACGACATTCCTAAGAAGTGGCAGCAGTATGTTATTTAGCCAGGGATCCAAGACCTCTTTCAGGAGGTTGCAGTATGCGGCTACGGTCATTTTAACCACTTCAGGCACCCTGACTGGGCCGACAAGTCTGTCTCTAATGACACCAACATGACTCCACCACCCTGTTGTAACGTGATCTCCAAAACAAACCCAATCATTTGCCCAACCGTTAGACTGAAGGGTCGCCCTAGTTTCGTCAGTGAACAGAACACAACACATGTCTAACGTTATGTACTTTTGGGGGCCATTGAATCTTCAAAGTCCTGTGAGGAGGCTGTTTCAGGGGTTCTAGGACGTTAGCCATGGTCCTGAGGATGCGATTTCTAGTGGTTTTCGGTATAAGAGGAAGCCCAGAGGCAGTGAAAATGGCTTTGCTTCTTTGCCCAGGCTTCCCATGTAACTTACGGTCAATATTTTTAAAATTCCTAGCTGTCACAGTCTTGGAGGCTCCACAGTGGGATCGTTTCTTTCTTGGCGCTCATGTGGCTAAATAATTTAGTATGTCGATAAATGTTATATTATGGTTTTCTATTGAATGTATACTCAATGTATGATTAATATCTGTCATTACCCTTCATTTTCTGAAACAAATGTCTACATTGGCTATTTTCATTCAAAAACTATTATCATGGTTCACACAACAACTGAAGAATCTGAAATAAAAAAGAAAGGACGTTACACAGAATAATGAAAACACAATGGTGTTGCCATAGTGTACAAACCAGCTGGGAAAAGTTTTATCAAAATCGATTCACAGAAAACCGGGCAATCCTAAATATCACTCCTAAGCTATTGGCGTGGTTCAGGGTGTATATATGTATATATATATATATATATATATATATATATATATATATATATATATATATATATATATATATTTATATTTATATACATAGGCATTAATACGTATATAAATTTAGTTACACTTTATCACCACTGACCGACTGTCTGTTGTATCATATTGATTCCTGTTAATTCTCTAAGGGATTCTTTAACCAACAGCTTTGCTTAATTGTTGAGTTTGTTTTGTTTTTTTTAATAAATTTTTATTCTTTCTCTAAGACTTCAGATATTTTCTTTGAAACCAAAGTTTTTTTCATGGGCCCCGTACATACTAGCATGGGCCACCGTATATAGACTCTAATGTCTAAGGGGTCCACTTGCCATCCTCAACCTGGCAACCTGGCCAAGCCACCATTGTGTATACATATAAAATCAAAATAAGCAACAGGATATCAAGTAATGATGCAGTACGACCGTTTCATGCGACTCCATTTAATTGAACAATGCAATCATTATATCACTTTAAATACAGCTGCACAATAGATAAATAAATGAAATTTTAACAAGTAGGACATATCAATATAATTTTTCTCAGGCGCATACACAAGCGGTAGACTATTTTCAACTGCGTGACATCTTGGACGAGTATCTTCTATCGCCTCGGGTCGACCAAAGTGGATTTGGTAGACGCAAACTGGAAGAAGCCTGTCGTATGTGTGTGTATGTGTGTGTGTGTGTGTGTGTGTGTGTGTGTGTGTGTGTGTGTGTTTGTGTGTGTGTGTGTGTCTTTGTGTGTCTGTGGGTGTTGTTTCCCCACCACCATCGCTTGGCAATTGATGTTGGTATGTTTATTTCCAGTAATTGCTAAAGAAACCAATAGAATAAGTACTAGGCTTACAAAGAATAATTCCTGAGGTCTATTTGTTCGACTAAAGACGGTGCTACAGCATGGCCGCAGTCAAATGACTGAAACAAGTAAAAGAATAAAAGAATACATATATGTATATGTGTATGTGCGTATATATGTGTGTGTGTGTGAGATTAAGTATGTAAATATATACGCATATATACATATTTGTGTGTGTGTGTGTGTATATATATATATATATATATATATATATATATATATATATATGTCTGTATGTATATTTCATTGGTCTATTGCGCTGTGTTGTTATTGCTATGCCATATTTTGGCAAATGTCCATCGTTTAATGAAGCACAAGAGAGTATGTGCATACACATTTACACGCTTACGTTCATATAAATACATAAACATAAAGACACTGATGTATGCAAAGGTATACATATATGCACCCATGGAGTTTAGAAATCGAGAGAAAAACTGACATCTCTGTCTCTAGATATTGACTGACTATTCAAGACTATTCTTACGTTCGTTTCTGTGTGCGTATATGTGTATAAATCTATATTTCTACATCTAGGGAGATGTATTTTTGAAAAGTGTTATTAATAAATATATGAATACATGTATGTATGTATGTATGTATGTATGTATGTATGTATGTATGTATGTATGTGTATAGATACGTACATATAGATGCTTATAAGCATTCTCTCTCACATAACAGTACATAAACAAACACTTACATAAACTCTCTCTCTCACACACACACACACACATATATATATATAGTGTGTGTGTGTGTGTGTGTGTGTGTGTGTGTGTGAGTGTGTGTGTGTGTGTGTGTGTGAGTGTGTGTGTGTGTGTGTGTGTGTGTGTGTGTGCAGATATAGATATACACGCTTTGTGCAGGCACATATGCATACATACTAACATATATATTCTCTGCGAACTGTATGTAGCTGTTATTTGTCCAAGATCATCTTCGATTAAGCAGGTATATGTTTAGAAAAGCATTCCTGCTGTAACCAACCCGTTCTTTTGAGAACAGCAGCATGCAGTGCATTATTCAATTTTCTAGATGATCGGGTGTGATTTTAGTGACCGCAGAGAGTTCTCTTACCTAAGGCATATGAACCTGGAAGACTACCACCAAGTAAGTAGACGTAAACAGAAATACACTTATGAAAGTTGACTCAAGCACACATATTTATGTGTGGATGCAAGCGTGATTGTGTTTATATATGTAAATATATATGCATATACATGTGTCTGTGCACGTTTGTATCTCTTCATGTACATGTGCGTGTGTGTCTGTCTGTCCGTCTGTTTGTTTGTTTGTCTGTCTGTCTGTCTGTATGTATGTATGTATGTATGCATTTATGTATGTAATTAGTACAGTGAATTTATGCTGAGGAGTGGAAAATCCAACGTTTCGGAAAGTGTCCTTCTTCGGGAAAAGTGAAAAAATAAATGAGAGACGGCAAAGTTTTACATCATTTAAGTTTAGATAAAGCTGGTTGCAACACGATTTTACAACATATTGTAAGTCTCTTTGGAGTCTATTTGATCATATATACATATGAATGTACGTGTGTGTGTGTGTATGTAGATATATATATATATATATATATATATATATATATATATATATATATATATATATATATATATATATATATATATATATATATATATACACACACATATACATAAGTATGTATGTATGTACGTATGTATAGCGATTAATATATTTTAAATGTCAGAAAAGCTAGTGAATGTACAAATTCGTAACTGGTTTTGTAAACACGCTTAACCATTAGTTAAATTCTCTGAACAATCTAAGTTTGTATAACGGTCTTAAAAGTTAATAACACTAATACTTGTTTCGTCCAAATGTCTCATGTACAAAATAAGAGAACGATTAGATTCATTCAGAAATATCTGGAAATTTCAAATATTGTTTACATTTGCTGGCTCACCGCTACTACCGTCTCAGTATTGTGCTAGCTTCCAAAGATGGCACACCACGCTAAAGTTACACCCTACCTCCGAAAAGAAATTGTCAGGATGAAAGTTTCAGGAATGACTGTCTCAGCTATTTTACGAGACGTAAGGAGATCTAAGAGCGTAGTTTCATGTGTCCTTAAGCTCTATGAAGAAACTAAAGGTTTTGAAACGAAAAAGGCAACTGGTAGACCACGTAAAACCACCATGCGAGATGATCGAGCCATGAAATGGTAAGTATTCAATGATCCTTTCGAGACTGCGGATGGAATTTCTAAGAAAATAAAAGTAAATAATGGTACGGAAATCACGTCGTCTGAAGGAATTTGGATTAAAGACTTGTTCTCCGGCAACGAAACCTACCATCAGCAAGAAGAACAAATTGGAAAGACTTTCATTTGCAGAAGCTCATGTGAACTGGAGGGATGAAAATTGGTCGAAAGTTCATTTTAGCGATGAAAGCAAATTCAATTTAGTAGGTTCAGAGGGTAGACAGTATGTTAGGCGCTTCACAGGAGATTGGCTTAAATTAAAGTGCTTAAAGAAATCTGCAAGTTTGGAGGAGGAAACGTCATGGTGTGGGGAATGATTTCTTCTGGAGGAGTTGGCCCTTTATCGTAGATTAAAGGGGCTAATAATGCTAATATCTATTTGAATTTGGTTAAACAACATGTGGCCCCATCATTACAAGCATTTTCAAATCAACCGTGCATTTTCATGCAAGATAACGCCCCTTGTCATACTGCAAAGTGTGTCACTGGATTCTTTAGTGAACAAAATAACCAAGTAATGAAGTGGCCAGCGCAAAATCCAGACTTAAATCTAATTGGAAACCTTTGGAAGATAATTGGAGACAGAGTAAGACAAAGGGCACCAACTACTACGACGAATTTATGAGAGATATTAGAAGAGGAATGGAAGAAAGTAACACCTGACTTGTACAAGAAGCTTTTTATGTCCTGTGGCAATCGATGTGCAGAAGTAATCTTCATCAAAGGTCTACAAACATCATACTACCTGTATTAAGTTCATATTTACGTTTCTTTCAATCATTGTTATGGCTTTGAGTTAACTGAAGTACTTTTTGGTTTAATTGTCCTCTTATTTTGCACGTGAGACACTTGAACGAAACTAGTATTAGTGTTAACTTTTATTAAGACCATTGTACAAACTTAGATTTTTCACAGAATTTAGCTAATGGCTAACCATATTTACGAAACCAATTGCGAATTTGTACGTTTACTAGCTTTTCCAACATTTCAAAAAATATTACTCATTGTCTTTTTATCTTTGTTCGCTAATGTACACACACACACACACACACACACACACACACACACACACACACACACACACACACACACACACATATATATATATATATATATATATATATATATACATTTGGAAGGATATACTGAATGTATTCTGTAGAACTCTACACGTGCTCCCTTTCGGGTGAACGTTCTGTGCCTAGTTCTGGAAATTATATTTTATAAATTGACAGACTACGCTGATGATCCTGCAGATATTTACTTATTTATTTATTTATTTATTTATTTATTTATTTATGTGTTTCAGCCAAGTGGCTGCGGTCATGCTGGTGCACAGGTGAAACCATGCTACGTAGGTTAATCGTTTGTTTTATTTAGTATTTTTTCATTTGTCTTGCCCTTTTACAGTCTGTTGTCTCGCTGAAATTTTACTGAGAACATATTCTTCGTGGTTAGATGATTCGGCATCTATTTCTAGCATATAGGAGTCCACTTTTACTGGTCATTCCTCTTATTTTTGTATGTAATATAATTTTAATCCTCGGATTTTTTTAATACGCCAGACCACTGGTTTTGATTAATTAATATCAATTTCTACCCTTATTATTAAATTATACATATATATATATATATATATATATATATATATATATATATATATATATATATATATATATATATGTATATATACAGGGTGCGTAAGGTATTTGAGGACATACCTCTTTGGGGGTCATTGCTGCATATTTTGCTAACTCTGTATAATCTTTCTTTCAGAAAATGATAATGGTAGACCTTCAGCTTACTCTAGAAAGGAAACGACACGCTGTTATTGTGGTTATAAAGTCTGAGCGTAGCGATTTGGAAATATCTCGATTTTTAAAAGTTGCCAGATCTTACGTCTACAAAGTTTGTAAGGAGCTAGAGACTGAAGATGGAACCGTATCACCAGTATCAAAGCATAAAAAGCATTCTAAACGCTCTGAAATCATCAGAATACCTGAATTTATCCAACAAGTTCAACAGACCATTGATTACAATCCCAGAAAGTCCATAAAGTCAATTGCAAAAGATCTCTATGTGTTAGAAGGAACAGTCAGAAATGTTGTCTACGAAGACATCAGATATAAGTCTTATATGATGAGGAAAGGTCAATTTGTCAGAAAAAGCAAAAGAAAACTGAAAATTGAAAAAAACTGAAAAATGCAGCAGAAGATTTGAATTGGTTTTTCTCAAACATAACAGAAGAAATTTCAGACCCTTCTGAAGTTCCAAGGGTTATGCATACAAACTTTCCTGCAACTGTCATGGTTTTAGAGGTTATCAGCAATGAAGGACATGTGATGCCTCCTTACTTCTTTACACAAGGTCTTAGAGTTAACTCTGCCGCCTACATTGAGGTCCTGGATATAATTGTTAAGCCCTGGAAAGACAGTGTATGCAATGGAAGGCCATATGTGTTTCAGTAAGACTCTGCACTATCACACATGGCTCTAGTAACACAGGAATGGATAGCTGAAAATTTTCATGCTCACATGACCCCTAACATTTGGCCTCCTAATTTCCCAGATCTCAATCCATTGGACTATTGCATGTGGAGCGTTGTTGTGAGAGGTCAATGAACACACCCATAACACCAAAGATTCTTTGAAAGCTGCCATAGTGAGAGTAATGTCCAAAATGAACCAGGACCACTTGATTCTACCATGGAGATGATTTAGATCTCATATAGAAGCAGTTGTTGAAGTTGAAGGTAGCTTTAGTGAATAACATTATAGAAAAGAAGGTTTATTTTTATCCTCATGGCATTTTTTTATAAAGTTATTATCTCTTATTATATATCAGTTTTTTTTTATAAACATAAATCTGTCCTCACTCATCTTATGCTCCCTGTATATATATATATATATATATATATATATATATATATATATATATATATATATATATATATATATATATATATATATATATATATATATATAAATATATATATATATATATATATATATATATATATATATATATATATATATATATATATATATATATATATATATATATATATATATATATATATATATATATATATAAAAGCAAGAAACAAGTAGTAATAAACAGGCGACAATTGAGGAAGAGACTTCTTTTGGTATTTTCTCCTGTACTTATCTCTCGTGCGTTTACGTATCTTTCACTCGCTGGTGATCCCCTGTATCTAATGTGTATTCTTAATTATGTATATATATATGTATATAAAGAAAATAAAACAAGGTAGAAAATGCTAAAAAGATTTTATAATGAAATACATTTTGAATGGTTAGTACTGGTTTCAGTCTTTTCGACTTTTTCCACTTAGAGTAAAATAAAGGTGGATATTAAGAAGAAAAACAATTAAAGTGAAGAAAAAATTAAATTAAATGTTTTGTAAATATTTCCTTAGTCTCCAAATAGGTAGGACATTTTCCTTCTTTCTGTCTGTCTGTCTCTTTCTCTCTCTCTCTCTTTATCTTTTCCTTTATGAAGACTTGGTAGGTAGTAGTAGATCTGAAAAAATAGTGTTTATGGGTGCAGAGAAATATTTGGTTCTGAAGTTTGATGGTTTAAGCAGCAGCAGCAAGCGAGGAAGTAGAATGCGAAGAACAACAATAAATCCAATCAAATTTACTGTATTCCTAATATACACAAAAGTGAAAAAATTAGTAGCACATGCAAGGGAGCCACAGACATAATAGTCAAGGTGCTTCCACCTAATGATTTCAAATTAAGACCTACAATAGCAGGCCCCACATGCGAAACTCACCGCCTCAGCAACTTTTTAGACACCCTTTTAAGACCATTCCTCAAGCACATCAAAAGCTACACAAGGGACGATCTAGGTATGCTCAACCACCTCCCTGAAACAATTAATAGAAACAAAAACTACTAGTATCTTTCTATATAGCCAACCTGTATTCTAATATCCCCCACAACTTAGGAATAGAGGCAATGCAATTCTGGCTAGAGAATTACTCCAATGAGCTCCCACACTGCATCAACAAAGAATTCGTAAAAGAAGGGCTAAAATTCATCTTGGAGAATAACTTCTTCATATTCAATGACAACTTCTATGGAGAGAAATCGGGGACTGCGATGTATACGAGAATGGCCCCCTCCTTTGCTAACCTAGTTATGGGGTACCTAGAAATCACACTTTATCGTAAAGTGGTAGAAAATACGGAAACCCGCTCTCACTTTACATAGAAAATAACTGGAAGAGATATCTAGATGACTACTTCATTCTTTGGCGTGAAAGTATTGAGGGAGTTAAAGAATTTCAATCACTTCTAAATGTACTTGACATAAACATTCAATTTACTATGGGATATAGCCATTAATAACTTCCATTTCTCAACATCTTCATTAACAAATCCAACAGCAAAATAGAAACTGACATATACTATAAGCCCACGGATTCCAAGTCATATCTACCGTTCAACTCATGCCACCTCAGACACACTAGAATGAATATCACTTTCAACTTGTCAAAAAGGATTTGCACTATAGTATCTGATACAAGCGTCAGGGAAACACGACTACATGACCTAAAGGATACACTCATCACCAGGAATTACCCACCATCACTAATTGATATCGGTTTTCAACGTTCCCTAGAACTCAACATCCACGAACTCAGACATCCCAAGCTAAAGAATCAATTACAACCCAAAACCCTACCATACATCTCCACACACATCCCCCTTAACAATGAGGCCTTCGACACAATCCTTCAGGACATTCCTTTACTAAAAAGGGACCGTAGAATGAATCAAATTCTGCAAACGCACACCATCGTAAAGAGCAAAGACAACCTAAGTCAATGAAAAGTCTTCTAACACAAGCCCTAGTACACTCGTCAACAGCATCGAAACTAACAGTAAAAAAATGCGAAAGACCTAGCTGTGGTATATGCGTCAACCTAATTGAGGGATCGGAGTTCTCTTTCAAACAGGGTCAACGTTTTACAGTGAAAAACAACTTTGCATGTGCTTCGGAAAACTTGATATATGTGTTAACTTGCTCAGGGTATCGAGAGCAATACATTGGTCAAACTAAAAACAGTCTACACCAGAGGATGACCGTACATAGATACCAGATTAAAATACGGGAATACAGAAAAATAACATGAAGTGAACACATCGACATTTGCGCCACTAATGAACAACTCAACTTTAGAATTTTTCCCCTCTATGAATTTAGGGACAATGCAAACTATAATCAGCGCATTAGCAAAGAATCATTTTATCACAAAATATAAACCGATTTTGAATGCTTCCACTACAGATGACACTACTATAAAGATCTTAGAATAATACCCACGCAAGTATTAAAAATGACAGATATATTAAATCGCTACACATGAATGTATTTACCATAACAGATCACAATTAGGTCACTTGACCATTCAAGTAGATTCCACAGATAGCCTCTACTACTGAGTCATACCACTCCCGTCTTCTTCTTCTTCTTCTTCTTCTTCTTCTTCTTCTTCTTCTTCTTCTTCTTCTTCTTCTTCTTCTTCTTCTTCTTCTTCTTCTTCTTCTTCTTCTTCTTCTGCTTTCCTTCTTCCCCTCCTTCTTCTTCGCTTTCTCCTTCCTCGGATGCTGCTACTTAAACAATCAAATTTCAGAACCAAATATTTCTCTGCAAAAATAAACACGTTTTTTTCAGATCTACTACTACCTACCTTCACGAAGGAAGAGAGAGTGAAAGAGAGAGAAAGAGAGAGAGAGAGG
>NC_142946.1:31604798-31644798 GCF_046866305.1 Octopus bimaculoides
TGGTACTCCAGCATAGCCGCAGTCAAACGACTGAAATAAGTAAAAGAGTAAAAGAGTAAAAAAGAGTAAGAACGTTTAAATAAAGAAATTTTTATTTATCAAAAAATACAGAACACGCCTAAATATTAATGCATAACCAACTTTGGTCTCAGTATATATTTCAATTCTTGATCACATACCCATCATTGTATATATTTCATCTCTATACTTTAGCTTTTGAGTTACTGAATATTTATTTATCCCCACGCGCTACTTCCCCAAAAATAAGCAATTACCTCCTCTGTCCGGAATACGTGTTGGTTCATTGACAAACGTCCTTCCAAAAAAATGGACCAAAATCTTCTTAAGAAAATACGAAATTACAATGATAATGTCATGATTAGCGAAACTGGTTGACAGACACAATACTCTTTAACTTATAAAATATATTTTAAAATATATTAAAATTATGTAAACTGTGTACATTTTCGTTCTTTTATTTCGTGTTTTCTGTACTCGTTTATGATTTTGTCTACGCTTTGTTTACATTGTCCTGTACCCAGATATGCATCTATATATACAGGTAGATGTAAGTATGTGCATACATGTACGTATATATGCATATACACATTTATTATTTGTATCACATGACCGAACGCTAAGCGTCCTTCCTTGCAAGTAAGTTCTTAAACTATTTTTTTGACGCTACTCTACTTACCTTTGTATCTTTCTCTCCCACTCTCGTTCTTCCATCTGCTGTTCTCCGCCTCTCTCCTTCTCTACTATATCTCTTTCTTTCTCCCTGTCTCTCTTTGCTCACCTATCTTCTACTTCCTCCCCTTTCTTCTCCCTCTACTACTCTTTCTCCTACCCTTCCCTGGTCACGTGTCTTTCTACGTATCTTCCTTTATATCTTCGCCTTCGCGAAGCTAGCTCGAACAAATATTCGTCTCCTTTCCAGTTCGTTGCTTCACAGGGTTCAGCACATATAATTTTTTCACGTCTGGCCGTATAGCCTTCTTGTTTGTTCTCTCTGTTTCGTTTTCCTGTTTTGTTTTGTCCGCCACTACATTCCTCCACGTTACAAATTTAATTTGAATTAATTTAAATTTAAATTTAATTTGTAGTCCGTGGGAAGAGAGGTTTTAACGATGCGTCCTGCCCTACTCTACGAAACGCGTGCGTTAGAATGGGGGCAGCTGATGAAGTGAATGTTCTCTATGTGGCCTGTGAGTTTTCTGTACTCGTTTATCATTTTGTCTACGCTTTGTTTACATTGTCCTGTACCCAGATATGCATCTATATATACAGGTAGATGTAAGTATGTACATACATGTACGTATATATGCATATACTCATTTATTATTTGGATTATATATATATATATATATATATATATATATATATATATATATATACGTATATTATATATAAATTACGGCTTCAACGCAATAAACTTGAAGATCAGTGGATTGAGAAACTTAGGAAAAGTAAACGAAAAACTATCAACAGCATACCGAAGTCCCCAGCCCAAAGCAGACTCAGACAGAATATATCTACCCCGCTCGGAAGGAAGCCGTGGCCTGATACAGCAAGAGAACTATTATAAAATAACAACAGTTGTAAGGTACAAGACAACGACCGGGCCACAATCATCAGGAGTATGCCTATTCAAACCATCAAAGAAATAAAAGTTAATCCCCGCCACCAAAAAAAAAACACCCTCTTACTGATAGACATTTGACCAAATTATTGTCGAAAACGAAGTGGAGAAATTGTCAAAGTACAAAGATCTCGAAATAGAAGTTTTCACGATGTGGGGCATGAAAGTGAATACAATACCAGTAATAACTGGAACATTTGGCATGATAAAAAACAAACATAAGAAAAAACGTAAAAGGTATACCTGGATCCTTAACACTATCCAAAAAATAGCCCTGCTGGGAACATCCCACATCCTACGCAAGACACCATCAATTCAATAATACAACCTAAACAAAACAATCCACAAACACAAGACACTCTATACAGCAAATATCCAATAAAATAAACTACCACCATCCAGCTGATTACCCAACGCATTATACACATAACACACGATAAAACCATTAATACAACAAAAGAGTGCACCACACCTCAGAAAAAAAAAGAAAGAAACTGACACAATGCAATACCGGCAAGAGTTTGCACACTCCCTACAACAAAATAGAACGCACAATGCTGCACACATCCCAGCAACACGGAGATATAGCTGGTGATGCAGTACAAATATGCCTCAAACTACTAAATGTTAAGCAATGAGGACAATGATGATAATAATAATAATAATAATAATAATAATAATAATAATAATAATAATAATAATAATAATGATAATAATAATAATAATAATAATAATAATAATAATAATAATAATAATAATAATAATAATAATAATAATAATAATAAGAAGAAGAAGAAGAAGAAGAAGAAGAAGAAGAAGAAGAATGGATTCTAAGAGGTTTTTAAAGAGGTTTTGTCGTCGTGGTGTAACCTCATACAGTATTGCACAATCTTATAGATATTACACGTCTTACATACCTGCACTACGAGGTTACATCACAAAATATCTCTAAATGTAGCAATTGTAGGTATATCATTTAATCCATTCGTCTGTCTTTAATGTTACATCACGCCACGCTCAAATTCCTATTCAGTTCTATTATATTCAAATACTAGTGAACCTCCCGGTTGATGCTACCTCGGTATTTGAATGTATCGTTTGCTTATCTGTTGATTTGTGTCATACTATCTAGCCATGAAATGTGGTGTAGTTCTCTTCGATTTGCCTCTATTTATTAAATAGGGCTCCGTTAATCAATATATATATACATACACTATTGAAATCATTATTATTACTATTTACTTTTAATCTGCATGTTGGTTACTATAACACACCGAGACACTTCCAGCGTCCTAGAGTGAGTGAAGGATAAGAGGTGTTACAGTATGACTGAAAGCTTGGGGATGGGAAGTGGCAGGGGCAGTAGCGAAATATCTTCATGTAATACAACACATACATTTAAATTAGATAGGGTTTTTCTAAGGATGTGGGCAGTACTTGTCAGCACAGTCTTTTGGATTTCTCTGAGACATGGTTCTCCTGGGATATTATCTAGATGTTTCTGACATCCCTTTCTTATCATACCAAGAACACCCACAAAAACAGGAAGTTCTCGCTTTAAGATACCATACCTTTTGTATTTCAATTACCAGATCCTCATATTTACTTAATTTGTCAAATTCCTTGACAGATATATTTTTATCAGTGGGAACACTTACATCTATTAGTCTACAAGTATTTTCTTCCCCGTCTTTAATGACTCTAACTGATCAATTAGCCTGGATCATTCTGTCAGTGTTGACTGGAAAATCCCAGAAGATAGTGACATTTTTACCTTCAACAACTGACTCAGGATGGTGTTCATATCAGTAAGCAAGAGTGCTAATTTTGTAGTGTTTACATATTTTCCAATGTAAATAATGTCCTACCCTATCGTGGCGATTTTTGCATTCGTTTGGTGTTAGCACAAGACATCCCGAGACGAGATGGTCTATTGTTTCATCAAATTTATCGCAGAACCTGCATTTAGGGTCAGAACCTTTTTGTAGAACGTTAGTCTGGTAGATTTTTATAAGCAAGCTTTGATCGCCAATATGAAACCTTAAGTCTCTGCTTTCAGTCCTGAACTTCTCAGCCACTGACAGGTCGTTGCTTGGTCTACATCAGCATTCCGGTTTCGAAGTATATACTGTTCATGCAGAGGTTTCTGGCTCCACCGCTCTTCAATTTGTTTCTGCCCGTTCTTTTTTGCAGTCTGTTTGATCCCCTTTGCTTTTTTTGTGGCAGTGGTTTCAGGTTCTTTACCTAATGCAGGGTTAATGCCAAGTTCACTTGCGAATTTGCAAGCTTCCTTGACAATAGACTGTGCTTTCGTGTTCGCCCACAAATCGCAGCATCCAGTCCCCTGTACTAGATAAGTACCTGTTCATTACTATTGTTGAGGTCCTATAGCACAGGCGATCAACGTCTGCTTTTGGGAGGTACATGTTTTTAGGTGTTAGTAGTTTTCTTGTCTTTCTGCCCAGGCGTTGGATGTAGACAGATTTCAGTTAATGTAGGATTCCAGTTAATGATGTTAAAACTATATTGGACTATTTGGAAGTGCCAGGGTGTTAATGGCTTCGATGCGATTTTTGAAGTTGAGTTCAGTTTTTAGTATGAGCCGTATTTTTTCTTCTGTAATATTCTTGTCGCATTTTTTATTCATAGTAGCATGTTGCATACCGTCTCCTTCGTTTATCCCCAGGTATTTATTGCTTTCTTGTAAGTCAAGCTCCTTGATGTTAGTGTCGATATCTAATTTAATAGAAACTGTTTGCTTGAGTTTTCCTCTTACACAAGTGGCTTTAGCACACTTATTAAGGTCAAAATCCATTCCAATGTCATTGCTGAAGTTTGTAACAGTTGTTAACAGCCCTACTAGCTCTTCGTCATTACTAGCAAATAGCTTCAGATCGTCCATATAAAACATATGATTTACTATAATATCATACATTTTGAATCCATACTTGGTGTTACTCAGTTCGTTTGAGAGTGGGATCAGTGCCATGCAAAAGAGTAATGTGGTAAGGGAGTCACCTTGAAAGATGCCTCATTTGATGCTGATGTTGTTAGATTGGCTCAACTCCTTATTATGGCCTTAGAAGGAGACGTGTACTCCACTTGGCCAAGCTACCTTGTAAGAATTTGGAGACTACAGGAGAGATCTTGTATATCTCACGGGCCTTGAGTAGCCAATTATGTAGCACACTATCAAACGCTTTCCTGTAGTCTCTCCATGCCATACTCAGGTTCTTCCTGTTGTTCCGGCAATTCTCTACAATCATTTTATTTATGAGTAATTTATCTTTGCATCCATAAGAATCCCTTTTACAGTGTAAATTCTTTCAGTAAGTATGGATGTGAGGATCTTGTAGGTGGTGTCGAGACATGTAATTGGTTGGTGTTCCTTGGATTTTGCGTGTCTTCAGTTAATATTATTATTATTATTATTATTATTATTATTATTATTATTATTATTATTATACCTTCGTATCACAGTGTAGGTAAAAATGCACCGGAGTCTTTAGTCATCTGTTAATTCACAACAAGGACCTCAGACAGATAATACTTTCCTTAAGATGTGCGCTGTCCCCAATAAGGCTGCTTTTGCAAGACAGCAGTCTTGCGTGGGATTTCCAGTTGCCTTAAGAAGTTTTGAAGTTTCAAAGGGATTGAGCCCAGCGCTCCGATCACCACCAGTATTATTATTATTATTATTATTATTATTATTATTATTATTATTATTATTATTATTATTTAAAACAGTTTAATTTGGTTCCATGCTACTTCAAGTATCGCAGGCCCCTTTTGGGAGCCCGACTCCTTTAGACTTTTCAAATGATTAATGGAGAGCCTGAGGCTGTCGGGCTTCCGTTAGGCGCCTGCGAAACTTGAAGTAGCATGGAACCGAATCAAAGTCTTTTAAATAATACATGTAACCCCTACTAAATGTGTTTGTCCATTCAGTCGTGTGAATATATATATATATATATATATATATATATATATATATATATATATATATATTTATATGTATGTATGTATGTATGTATGTATGTATGTATATACTTGTATTTCGGAATGATCATTCTTTTTTTTTTTTTGTCAGACATGTTCTTATTCTATCTCATGTCCATTGCCGGGAATTCTTTCGTCACACATCTGCGACCTCTTCAGCGACATTTTCCGTCTTCGTGTGTGCTCCTGTTCCGCTTAGTCCATTCTGTGGACTAAGAGGAGCAGGAGCACAAACGAGGACAGAAAGTGTCACTGAAGAGGTCGCAGATGTGTGACGAAAGAATTCCCGGCAATGGACATGAGATAGAATAAGAACAGTAATAAACGAGTGAAGAACGAGTATATATTTATTTGACAAAAAAGAAAATGACCATCCCGAAATACAATATCTCTTTCAAGCCACACGCTTTCACATCGGGAATCTTGCAACACAAATTCATAAACGTATATATATATATATGTAAGAACGACCGTGCAAACCCAAAAGGAGAAATGGTGACGAATGGAAAAACAGGGCTCCTTTATTAAACGCGTCACACGGTCGAACACAAAATATATCAAATGATATATATATGTTATACTTCGATAACATAGTGAATTCGTAAATGCCAGTAAGATACAAGATAGAACACAACCGATAAAGATGAATAACAGTAAGATTTATTGTAACGTTAAAATGTATGTCTGTGTGTGAGTGTGAATGCGACATAATAAAACACAATAAAAGACAGGCCGTCATGTAAAGAAAAGTGTGTGCGAGTAATACATGTATGTGTATGCGTGAGATACAGCGGATAGAAAGGAGTCAGTAACACGTGTAAGAATTTAAGATACCAGTTCATAGAGTACACAGTGGTAAGTGTCTGTATATACGAAGTTAAGGCGTGTGTGGCAGAGCGATCACTAGTTGTGATGTTAGGGCTTCTATGCCAAGCCGGGCTGGATACAGATGATCTTCGCAGGCTAGGTTCTTGTCTATTATTTATCGTGGTGAAGATGAATCACACAAACAGAATCGAAGAGAAGTGCCGCGGTAGTTTGGTTAGCTTGTGTACGTAGAAGTCATGTTGACGCTGGCTGCGACGATGCTGGTAGTCGTAGAGTCGTGTTGACGCTGGTAGTCGTAGTTGTACGAAGCTGTTGATGTTGTCGCTGGAACTGCTGCTGCTGCTCTGTGTGGTACACGGAACAGGTCTCTAAGAGATCTGAACCGCGACGAATTTTGCCGCTGAATTTAGGGTATTTATAGTTGAAAGTAGGCTCCGATGGAGCATTAGTAAAACACTATCACGTGACCTTATTAAGGGCTGTGATTGGTCAGTTTGCGTTCTGGCGGGAACGGTACGAGGCAGTTGCCGCTTCAAATAATAATCAGTCACGTGATGGATACAGTACGCTGCTCTCTACTACGCCCGAACTTGAATATATTTATAACAGTGGGAGAAGATGGTTTGTTTGTATATAATGGCGATAGGTAGTTGCACTATATATATATATATCATACTTTGTATTCAAAAGAGATTGTATGTACTCAGTACATCGTGTAGAGTATATATAACTGTATCCTCTGTCGTGCGTCTCCACCTTCCAGTCACTGCAAATATCACTGGAGCGACATTTGGATATTTCGATCTGGTTATATTTTATGAGCAAACGCGTTAGTTATTACTTGTAGCGGTTAGTTTCTAAATATTATTTTAGCTTTGGTGGTGTTTTTTGTTTTTTCGATTTTTAACAGGTTGTCGCCTTCTATTGGCTAATTCATCGATTAGTCTCTGTTAGTCGAGTTGGTTATTATATCCGGTTGCTCTAGATTGTTCTTCATTTTCATTATTTGATTACTAAGAGTTGCGTCTTTTATATAATATTGCAGTGTTGTCGCTTTTCATACAATAATTCGTCGGTTGTTTTGTCTCTATTAAGTGATTTCGTTATTGTATCCGGTTTTCCTAAAGTGTTATTTTGTTTATCTCTTTATAGACTATATATATATGTATGTATATATAAATGTACGTATGTATGTATGTGTGCGTGTGTGCGTATATATAAGTATGCATGTAAATGTATGTTGTATACATATATATAAATGTGTGTTTATGTATATGTACGTACGTATGTATGTATCTTGAATGCAGGTGTGTTTGTTTGTGTGTGTGTGTGTGTGTGTGTGTGTGTGTGTGTGTGTGTGTGTGTGTGTGTGTGTGTGTGTGTGTGTGTGTGTGTGTGTGTGTGTGTGTGTGTGTGTGTGTGCATGTGTTTTCTGCTTGCTATCACTAAATTCTTTGATTTTGTCGTTTTCTGTGCAAAAAGTATCTGAGAGGTGGTTATGTAAATTTGTTATTCTGTGTTGACATGCTCTATGTATTCAGTATCTCTAAAGTATTCTTTTTATAGCTTAATTCGCATTTCATTTTGTTTCTCTTGGTCGATCTACGTTGGTATTCTATTGAATTCTATATAACTATCGTTCTACTCATATCCCCTTTGTTATTACCGAATCAGATTTTCCACTTCCTTTATGATTTAGATCAATTTGGAAGACGAATTTATTGTGGTGTCAATATTGTTATTGACACCACAAGTAAACATTCGCGTTGTGCAGTTATGTTGTATTTTTCGACGATGCATAAGGTCACAGGACAGTTTGCATGATACTACATTAAAAGACACCATCGTTTGTTATTGTGCAGTTTAAATAGGTTTATATGTATCTACACATTGGTGTATCATATGTGTTCCCGTTTTGAACCAAAGTTCGCTGAAAACGAGTTGTTGCGTTCCTTCTCTATACACTGGAAAACGTATTTGGCTTTGTCCATCCGACTTTTGCTCCGATATAGTTTTTATCACTTTTCCCTCTTGTGAGCTTTAGATATCAGGATATCTTGTAATTTATGACTTGGGAAACATGTTTACAGTGTCTTGTACAACCGCAGTCACATTTTACAATATTCCTATCGCAAACTACGTGATACTTATAAGCGGCTGGATAGTATTTTCAAATTAGTGTCAAGAAGATTTTTTGTCAAATATGTCGTTGGAGTTAGCCTGATTGGTCGGCTGAACCACATTAATTTACTTTTCCTTGTATTTTTTTCTTTATTTTAAAAGCTTCTGCTAAGTTGAGTATGAATTCGAATTCTTATTTTGGAAACTTCATTGTAGCATGAAGCAACTTGATTGAATATTGTTTTCTCATAGGATATTGTGAAGATCTGTAGATTAATAAAATTTACAATTAGAGTTTTTATTATTTACAGGTGAGTAGTTGAAATACATCATTTCTGTCTCTCCATACGTACATACACACACACACACACACACACACACATATATATATATATATATATATATATATATATATATATATATATATATATATTATTATTAAAATGCAGCAAAGATATCGCAAAAAACGTTTTTGTGATATTTTTGCTGTTTTTAATAAAACATATTACTCTACCCTCGGCTATTCGAGTACTATTTTTTCCAACTTGTTTTGCATTTATGTACTTACCCTGGTGTATATATATATATATATATATATATATATATATATATATATACATCCTAACTTCACTGGGTCTTGTATACGGATGGTGGATTTCGGATAAGTTTTAGTTAGGTCTAGTGTTGAGCAGATTGGTTTGGGGTATACATATACATATGCTTATATAGATATAGGTATATAAATATGTATGTATATCTATCGATCTACCTATCCAACTAGCTATATATGTGTGTGGGTGCAAGTGAATGTGTGTGTGCGCGCGTGTGTTGTCTGCGTGTCTGTCGTGAGTGCGCACGCGCGCGTGTATATGTATATTTTTGCATATGTGTGTGTGTGTGTGAATGGCAATAAATCTATTCTTTAGTGTCTTGCTGTTTTTAAGCCGTTATATTAAATTTTATATTTTTTCACATTCACTGAATTCTTTGATGAACATTCTTTGAACAGACATTGTCTGCTGTATTTGAGAAATCTTATTTCTACTATTTTTATTAAATATACATGGCATACATAAACACAAGCGTACTATAATGTGTATGTGTTTGCAGGCGTGGCTGTGTGATAAGCTAGCTTCCCAACCACATAGTTCCGAGTTCAGTCCCACTGTGTGACATCTTGGGCAAATGTCTTCTACTATAGCCTCGGGCCGACCAAAGCTTTGAGTGGATTTGATAGACAGAAACTGAAAGAAGCCCGTCGTATATGTGTGTGCACGTGCGTGTGCGTGTGGGTGAGTGTGTGTGTGTGTGTGTGTGTGTGTGTGTGTGTGTGTGTGTGTGTGTCTGTGTCTGTGTGTGTTTGTCCCCTCATCAACGTTGATGTATTTCCGTCCCCGTAACTAAAAGAGGCCGATAGAATAAGTGCTAGGCTTAAGAAATAAGTCCTGAGGTCGATTTGTTCGACAAAAACCCTTGGTGCTCCAGCATGGCCGCAGTTAAATGACTGAAACAAGTAAAAGAATAAAACAATATATGTTTACAAAGGCTACTATTCCGACTCTAGAGTTAGAACGTCAGAATACAAACTATGGTATTTCAATGGATTTTGAATATATTTTCCTGTAAATTATGTTAATTTCTCAGACGTTTCATGTTTGTAGAGTGCGTTTTTTCTTTGTCTGGAACTGTTCAATAAGGGAAGAATCTGTACAGTTTCGCCATGCATGTAAACATCATACAATTTAGCTTCTGAACTTATTGACTTTCAGGAAGCAAATGTACTCTGACTGCTGTGTTTAACACAATTAGTGTTCTAGAACACTAGCAGAGTAAACTCAATTACGCGCATATAAAATTACACCTCTTTTTCTCACACTTGCTACGTGGTTTCTGTTTTCCCTTTCCTTCTTATTCTCCATATCACTCTTTTTATCCAATATTTTCAGAATACAAGTAGTTAACACAAACAAACATACATACAAACAGCTGTGAAAAAAATTTCCCCATATATATATATATATATATATATATATATATATATATATATATATATATATATATATATATATATATATATATATATATATATATATATATATATATATATATATATATATATATATATATATATATGTGTGTGTGTGTGTTTTCAAGTAATATCCTTAAAATATCAAATATCATTGGGTACACATTTTCATACTTTAAAGCCGTTATCTAATATGTTTTCAATACTTACTAAATATCTTTAACTTTTTAGCATTTGTGCAACCATACTTTGTAAATTAGTTAAGTAAACATGTCTCATTTAAATACTATCTAAAAGAATTTGTATTTAAAGTTTAATATTACCTGGCATTCTATATCCAATTCATTAGTCTCCGACCTCTGAGGATTACCCTTTCTCAATCGATCCACTGACATGTCACATTGTGTCGGTGGCGTAACAGATATATATATATATAAATATATATATATATATATATATATATATATATATATATATATATATATATATATATATATATAGTAAATCCCAAAAAGAACAAACACAAAAAACAACAACGCGACGACGTGATACATGTAATGTATTAGCACACGTTCAGGAAAGGAAAGAAAGATGTTTTAACGTTTCGAGCACACGTTCTTCTTTGGAAACAGAGGAAAGTCCAATAGAAGGGAAGACGGAGGAAGAAAATCGCCAACGATTCACATGTGGTTATATATATACAAATTAGCACGAAGCGTAAAGATGAAGAAAATCATCAACCTGCTAGAAATAAGGGTCAATGTCTCAATTAAACCACCGTGAAGGTACCAAGAAAAAAGAAATAACAGTAGGCTAGGAAATTGAAAGAATTAATCTATTCAAAAGTACACCTCTAAAAGATTATGCTATCTAGGATATCCACATACCCGAGTTTCGGCTTTTGGACATTTAATTCTTGAATCTCTTCAGTGCAGACCACCTGGTAAAAATTCAAGTCCGTCACGTTTATTGTCCGTTTTATGTTCATAGATATTTTGGCACTATATGCTGTGTTTTTGGCGCAAAACAAAACAGTACGTTGACTCTTATTTCTAGCAGGTTGGTGCTTTTCTGCATCCGTACGCTTCGTGCTAATTTGTATATTATAGTTAAATAATGCTATTTGCCTGCGAACCACCTATATTGTACCATTAATTTTAAATTTTATCCACAGATGATATTAACAATAGTAACATATTATTTCAAAACTTAGTGTTTGAATGCTTGTTATATATATATATATATTTCTAATCATTCGCAGCTAAATCTACAATTTTTTTTCATTCTCTGTCTCTGTTTATTTTTCTCTTATTCCTTTCTGTTGAAGAGCGTAAGCTGGAAACATAAAATACTTTTTCATTTTCGTGAGCGTCAAAGTAATACACCTGCTTGCTGTTCATATACCCGTCTTCGTTTTTTATTTTTCTATAAATTTCAACTATATATGTATATATATTAATAATTAAAAGTGCTACAGGCAGTAGTGAAGGTGAAGGCGGGCAAATGAACAAAATCCCTAAAAATTTGTACCAATGATGAAAACAATCGAAAATTGAAAACGCCCGACAAACTCATATCACCGTGATTTCGAACTTTGAGAAAATACCCTTATTTCATCCTCAGCGAGTCTTACTGACCCAGGGTTAAAGAGCTTGTTCCTCTCAACCAATGTGTGCGATGATGGTTTTTAATGCCTCAGCAAAATTAAAAAAGGTGATCGTTTTTAATAAAAATTTTATAAATATATATAAGGATATTATTGTTTAAAAACGGTCATCGCACACATTGGTTGAGATGAACAAGCTCTTTTACCCTGGGTCAGTAAAACTCGCTGAGGATGAACTAAGGGTATTTTCTCAAAGTTCGAAATCACGGTGATACAGGCATGACAGACTATTTTAATTTTCAATTACTTTCGTCATTGGTACGAAGTTTTGGAGTTTGTTCATTTGCTCGCTTTCACTTTCGTGTTTAAGTGAAAACTTGTGGTTAGAGTTATGTTGACTGCTATTTTAACATGCTAGTACTGCCTGTGGTATCCTTAATTATTAATTAATAATTTTACTTTTATGGCTTTTTACACATGCTAAGCCGCTGATATCATTATAAACTTTAATATTCTCATATCAAAATGCATCACTTTAACATGGAATTTCTACCCCTTAACCAGGTATAATATCCCAGTTTTTGTGTGATTTTTGCTACCCTGGTAACTATTAACATATTTGCATTATCGAAGTTTTTCAACCAAGATAATATTAATATATACATAAATTTAAAAAAATATATATATATATGTATATACACACACATGCATATATATATATATATATATATATATATATATATATATATATATATATATATATGTATATATATATATATATATATATATATATGTATGTATATATATATACATAAATACAGATATATATATATATATATATATATATATATATATATATATATATATATATATATATATATATATATATATATTATGTATGTATATACAAATAGGAAATAGTCGCACAAGGTACCTTTTTGCTGGAAATAGCAGTTGACAACTGTTCGACGCTAGGTAAAGCTCCACTGAATGTATAGAGGCAAAGGTGAGAAATGTACAACCAGTGCTCGAGTGTCGAACTTTTTAGAATACGTTGCTTTATTTCGCTGGAAAATGTTGTATTGTGATATTATTTATATTTTTTATATAAAACTTTTTCATTGATCTCGGTTCTGTTTATGGCTGGGGCTATTGGACAAGTATACAAGCATTGGTGTAGCGGATATTTTAAATTTAGTCTCTTAGTGTAGACCTAGCTGACGAGGACCAATATGTTTTACGATAACAAACGTATTCTGAAAAGTTCGAAACTCAAGTACTAGGTTATCCATTTCTCTAGCGTTCTCCCTAGAGATAAGACAAAAATTTTCTATATTCGCCGCCCGCACTCATTTTTGACTCTAAATATTTAGTGATGCTTTACCTAGAGTCGAACTGTTATCGACTGCTATTTCCAGAAAAAATGGCACTTTGTTGTACGACTATTTCCTATTTATAATTCTACCATAACGGCCATAACGGTAGTTTATTTCGCTGGAAAATAATATTACTGTATTGTAATAACATTTACATTTTTTCTATATATGTATATCAATATATATATATATATATAAAGTTAGATAAGGTCGGTTTATGGGATTACCCTGGGTTTCACGTCCATAAAGTGCTTAGCTTTACGGCGTATCATCAGATCTCAAAATCTGTTAGCTTAAGGACTCTCTAGTGATTGGCCATTCTTGAATATGGAGGAGGAAAGGACCTCGCCACTCACTGTCAACAACAGGAGATTGTCTTCTTTTGGCTATCGATCGCAAGTGACACTGCTATCTTGTAGGTCTCAATAGACCAGCAGGTATTTTCTGAAATGCAAGCACAGTCCGAAGACCTTCGTTCTGGATTTAAGGATGCGCCCCGAGTCGAAGGAGTCCTTTAGAACTATTGCCCGTTCCGCTATACATAGTTTACAATGCTTGGTCTCATTAATATAGGGGCCTAGATTTTCTAGGATTCTCCAAGCTATAGTGCATGGAATCCCGTCGTCTTTCCTACCTACAGCTGTTTTTTTTTTTACATTAAGAGAGTGGTAGCAAACCAAATGATATTTCTGCGACCTTTCCTTCTATGGATGTTGGGGCCGGGCATATAAGAGATGCGGTCCTAATTCCGCTAGCTGGGCCCTAAATGCAAGCGGATTTAGGGACCGCATCTCCTACATGCTGGGCCCTAACATCCGTAGAAGGAAGCGTCGTAGAAATATCATTTAGTTTGCCTCACCCCACCCCACCCACACTTCTAGCTTAATGTAAAATCCTCTGTAGGTAGAATATTCCTTAAGTTAATAGATGAACATTTCACACGTTCACACACGTACTCACGAATTTTCAACAAGCACAACTTTAGGGTCCCTTTTAACTGTACCCCCAATATTAAGAGCATTCTAGTTAGCACCCCTAGAACACAAGCAGAGGCAGGATGCTCATGCAGGGACCACAGCAGATGCCCAGTGAGAGGTCACTGCGAAACCAAGAGAGTCGTCTATGAAGCTGAGGTACTGGTGACACTAATAGCAGCAGCAACATCAGCAGCTCCCCCAATGGCCACTACAGTAGCAGGGACGACAGTACCAATAGTAGCAGCAAGAGAGAACAGAACCAGTGATAACAACATTAACACCATCAACGACAGTAATGGCAGTATCCCTAACGGCAGCAGCAACGACAGCAGCTTCCCCAACGGCTACTACTGTAGCAGGCTCGACAGTTCCAATATTAGCAGCAGCAGAGACACGAGCAGAATCATCGGCAGCACCATCGCCAGCGAGAACAACTATAAAAACAACGACAGCAATGGCAGTATCCCTAACGGAAATACCAGCAGAGCCATCGCCAGTGATATTTATAATAGCTGTGACAACGCCTCCATCAACGACGATGACCATAACAACAGCACCATTATCAACACCATCGCCACCTCTAATGTCGCCACCTCTAATGTCGCCAACACCAGACACAGCACAGCCAATAGCCGACCACGGAGATACTTTGGTTGCTCCGGTAACACAGTCAAACAATGCCTCTCCAACCACAGATCCTCCTTCTGTATACTGTATACTGGAATGGAGATACGTTACGTCACTAGCTAGCCATGTACGGCAGCTGAAAGACGACAGGATTCTATACACAATAGCTTGGAGTATCCTAGAAAATCCAGGCCCTACATAAACAGGGCCATGCATTGTAAACTATGCATAGCGGAACGGACAAGAATTCTAAAAGACTTCTTCGACCCGGGGAACATCCTTAATTCCAGAACGGAGGTCTTCGGACCGTGCTTGTATTTCAGGAAATTCCTGCTGGCCTATTGGGACCCACAAGATAACAGGATCACTAGTGATGGATAGCCAAAGGAAGACAATCTCCTGTTGTTGACAGAGAGTGGTGAGGTCCTTTCCTCCTCCATATTCTAGAGAGGCCTTAAACCAACAGGTTTTGGGATCTGATGAAACGCCATAAAGCTAAGTGCTTTATGGACATGAAACCCATTCCCCTTTGATATAATTAGTTTTCGAATTTTAAAAGTTGGCATTTTTTTTATTGCCGACGAGGAGCTGCACCTGCGCAGTAGATCTGAAAAATTAGGATGTGTAAACAAGAGGCATGGAATTGATTATCTCGCGTTTATATATTTTAGTCATTGGTGTACCTCTTGAAAACGACTTCACCTAGCAAATTATCTTATTTGCTAGACTAAAGTCAGAAACCAATTGGTCCAGGAAAAGAGATGGTAAAAGTTTTTATTTTTCATTTCGTTCCTTTCGGGATTTTATCCCTAATTTTGTGGTTCTAGAACCTAGCTGTTCTTTCTAGCGCGAGGAATCTCATGAGTGGATTTCTCTTATGTATTTAAATATACACTGTACCTTTTATATATATATATATATATATATATATATATATATATATATATATATATACAAGAATAAGGGCAGAGAATCGTCAATTAATAATAGAATTAATAATTAACAATTCTGCCAAGTAGTTCAGTATGAAAAAAACCTTTATCGGTAAGACTATTTATCATTATAAATATACAGGGATTAGCAATTGAGTTGCTTCTCCAACATACTGAAAATTTAGAAATAGCAGTCAAAGAACTACTGATTCCAAACTACAAATTTTCTCCAAAGTGGATGGCGATATTTATGGCACACATAGAACAAAAACCGGAGGGAAAAGCGTAAACAAGCCAAGCCTTTAGTTAATTGGATACGAATCGTTTCATGGTTAAGTGAATGGAAATTTCACTATTCCAATCTTCAGCCTCAATATTCTGATAAATTTGAAAGTGTCTCTAAAAAAATTCCCGGTAATCTTTGGCCATGCGACACCAAAAATCAACGATAAGAAAGGCACTTACGAATTCATCGGCTAGCGAGTTCAGGCACCTCACCTCAAAGAAATCTATTCCATGTGCGTCACAAATAGTCCCGTATGAAAAAAAGTTCCGTGTCGAACTGGATTACGGTTTAGCCATCTAACTTAGAGATATCAAATATAAAATATACAAGAATAAGGGCAGAGAATCGTCAATTAATAATAGAATTAATAATTAACAATTCTGCCAAGTAGTTCAGTATGAAAAAAACCTTTATCGGTAAGACTATTTATCATTATAAATATACAGGGATTAGCAATTGAGTTGCTTCTCCAACATACTGAAAATTTAGAAATAGCAGTCAAAGAACTACTGATTCCAAACTACAAATTTTCTCCAAAGTGGATGGCGATATTTATGGCACACATACAGTAATGTCCGTACCCACTTCATCATGGCTGTCTGTTCGAACGGACTTTACTGCGACTTTTTTTAACCCCAAGAAGACATTTCCCTTAGCTGGTTGACGATGCACAGCTGCATCCGAGATATTGCCAGTAGGGGAGCTATTCCCCTCACAAGGTTTTGGTCAGCCCGAAGCTACAGAAGACAATTGCCCTAGGTGCCACGCAGTGGGACTGAACCCGGAGCCATATGGTTAGGAAGCGAACATCTTATCGCACAGGCATATACATTACATGCATGCATGCATCCATCCATCCATCCATCCATCCATCCATCCATACATACATACATACATACATACATACCTGTTGTTGATGCTGAAATTCCAATGAAGGAACCTTGTATCTAGGCTAGAAGCAGGTTCTTTCTCTATTAGCAAGAAATCTTGAAATAAACTGAATAATGACATACATACATATATGCCTACATATATACGTGATTGGTTGCAATTTTCATTCAAAAGACAAAGAATATTCAGTTAAGAAGACAGTGCTGAGGGTTTATAATACAGTTTCGAGTGATGGTGGTAATTTCTTAGTTTCTGTAGATACGCGCGTTATGGATTAAGTCGAACACTACCCCCAGTAGGTTGCTACAGAATTCCTAAGTGCAAAGCACTTCAGATAAAAATAAATACAAAACTAGGTCATTTTATATATGTGTGTGTGTGTGTGTGTGTGTGTGTGTGTGTGTGTGTGTGTGTGCGTACGTACGTATGTATGTATGTATCCTCAGAGTGTAAGTTATTAGTTCAGGGACCATTATAAAAATCGGAAATATATTTCGAGTTATAAATCGATATATAGGTAGACAGACAGACAGAAGGACAGAAAGACAGAAAGACAGGCAGACATCAGACAGATCGATCAATCGATAGTTAGATAGATTGAAAGAAGGAAATAAAGATAGATAGATACATACATATATACATACATACATACATACATACATACGCACACACATATATATGTATATATGCAGAGACAGACAGAGAGACAGAGACAGACAGTCAGACAGACAGACAGATAGATAGATAGATAGATAGATAGATAGATAGATAGATAGATAGATAGATAGATAGATAGATAGATATTAATCGAAGGATACAATATTATATATTCACCACAGCCGAGCTTATCAATCGGTTTCGCACTAGGGGTTCAGCAGGATGGTAGATAAGAGCCCATTTATACAAACCTACGCTCTTCAGTGATAGCAGTTATGAAAGAAAATTTTACGGGTATATTTTCTACCATAAGATATTTTCTTCAAATATCTATAGAAAGAGATAAATTATTAGTTCTAAATCTCATATGTGTGTGTATGTAGGTATGTATGTCTGCATATACATATGTATGTGTGTATGTTTGTGTGCGTATTTGTGTGTGTGTGTTTGTGTGTGTGTGTGTATGTACTTATGTATGTATGCGTGCATACACACAGAAATAGATAAAGATTTAGATAGATAGATACATACATACATACATGTATACGCATATACACATAAACATTAATATGGCTGTTTTAAATCTGAGTGATTGTCTATCCACAGCATGAGAAAAACAGTTAACATGCAAAAAAAATGGTAAAGTAGAGAACGCTTGTGTAATTACTCTGTAAAGGAAGGAAATGAAATATACGTTTTAGACTGTTGTCCTGTTTCACCAAAGAAGGAACGAAAAAAATGTTAAAGGTAAATGTAATGAACAATTAGCAATAAAGCATGCTGGAATGTAGGACAGGAATACGGTAGAGTTTATGGTTTCCAACTGAGAAAAGTGTGGCAACACTAAGAGAAACAAGGCTGTGGAGTGTAGCGAAAAATATGTGGGGGTTTTTTATGTTTGTGTTGTGTGTGTGTGTGTGTATGTGTGTGTGTGTCTATATCTGTTTGCGTGCATGTGTGTACGTGCATGTGTGTGTGTGCAAGTGTGTGTGTGTAAAAGGGGGTAAATTGCAGGTGCCGGTATTTTTAGGTATATATATGTATTTCTGTGTGCGTGAGAGATAGCATGAGCGTGTGAGGAATGCAAGTCAAATATCAATAACAGCCTGAGTATGTTTCATCGAAAGGCTTAATTGTTGTGCACGACAAAGCCGGAAAACCGGAGCTCTGTTTGCATAATCAGAGAAATAGCAAGGTGCGAGTGGGATATATAAATGTATGTGTATACATACATACATACATACATACATACATACATACATATGCGCGCACACACATACACACACATATATGTGCATATTGGTCTGTTTATATGCACACATGTATACACACACACGTATTCTTATACTGACTTGTCTGTATCTGTATTGCATATGCCTGTGAGAGATAATCTACGACCTCAGTATATGCATGTAGCGAGTCTAAATTATCACACATAACCAGTGAAAATAATAATGTTTTCATTGATGTGTCAATATTCCATTCACTAACGTTAACTGTTTTGGTTTCTACTACTTTATTAAAGTTTCAAGCACTTATCTAAATACATACAGAATCAATTGATGTTCTACTGTTTATATGAAAAGAACGGAAGATGTATTGTTCACCATTTTCATAATATGCTCTAAAACACAGTTATATATATAATATCGGAGAAAAATATGAAATTGAAGTTTATTATTTTCCTGATTCCGTTAGTTTGATATCACTTTCTTCTCTGAAATATAGCATTAACAGAAGTTAAGATACTGTATGTATGATGCAATATCAAACTATATTATACTGTACGGTTTTATAAAGTCTATTCCTCCGATGTCAACTTTGATTTCCATTATTCCGCGGTCGATAAAATGAAGTATTATTAAGTATAAAACATAACGCATAATATAAAGTATAATACATAACACATCAGAATTATAAATAATATAGGACATTATATATATGTCATATAACTTAGGATGACCTATATCACAACATACTTTACTTTTACTTACTTTTATTTGTTTCAGTCATTTGACTGCGGCTATGCTGGAGCACCACCTTTAGTCGAGCAAATCGACCCCAGGACTTATTCTTTGTAAGTCTAGTGCTTATTCTATCGGTCTCTACCCGAACCGCTAAGTTATGGGGATGTAAACACACCAGCGATGTTGGGGGGACAAACACAGACACACAAACATATGCATACATATATATATATATACATACAACGGGCTTGTTTCAGTTTCCGTCTACCAAATCCACTGACAAGGTTTTGGTCGGCCCGAGGCTACAGTAGAAAGCACTTGCCCAAGGTGCCACGCAATGGAACTGAACCCGGTACCATGTGATTGGTAAGCAAGCTACTTACCACACACCCACTGCTGTAACTTGATACAACACCTGTACGAAGAAGACGGAAATCCATTTGGGATTTTTGACAAACAAAATTTTTATTCTTCCCATAAACAAAAAGCAAATATTGTCCTTACTATGAACAAAAAAACGTCGAGAGAGTTTGAATGTTATTGTTCTTGGTGTAATTGTAATAGTAGTTAAAATGTAATTAGTTGATGCTGGTGTTGCTGTTATTGTTTAGCTAGTGTCAGCATGGGTTAGCATCTATCCGCGTCTGTTCGCCGCCGGTGTGCCGTCTCGTCTCTGCTATCTCGTAATGCTCTTTCTTAAGTAACTATGGTGTGCTGAATTTATAGTGCTGAAGAAGTCGAGAGAGAAAAGTGCGGAAAGATGGAATTATTGCTGGAACCTGTTCTAGGCGAAGTCATGAATGGTTAGTTTTTTTTTTGTTTTTTTTTTATCATGTCGGTTATTTTCTAGCGAATCGCGACATCGGATATAATGATTTGATTGATGAATATTCCCGCTGCACACCCAATAAGAAATGATATGACATTGCAGTCTGTATTAACCTCACTGCATTATGTCGACTTTGTTTACGTTGAAGTGGATACTGGTGAAATAGTAGGACTCATTTTGTTCAAAATACAGAAAAATCAACGTTATCCACTGTTCTGCTGACTCCTTCTATTGAAGTTAACGAACGAAATGAATATATTTTGATACAAAGTATTTGTTTTGGTGACGAGATACAGTCGATTACATTTCGGTCTCTGGTTGGTTTTTGTTTACTGATCTCGGAGTTCAAATCCCACTAAAATCAACCTTAGCGGGATTTGATCTTAGAACCTAAAGGGGCTAAATTATGTCCGATGCTCTACTGATTTTAATCCGTTTCCAGGTAGTAATGTTTACTCTCAATTTCGGGTAAGCATTTCGCCTTTATTACTAAAGATCCGTTAAATGAGATACCAGTAATATATAAGGATTGATTCATTTGAATATTTCAGGCTTTTCCTTTACCGATGAAACAACCAATAGTTTTGTTTGTGTGTTGTGTTATATTTTAAAGCTTACCTGGTATAATATTATCATGTGATCGATCTGCATCAGATTGCTATTGGGTTGAACCCCACCATTTAGATCAGTCACCGATTAGATCAATAATGTCTTCAGGAATAGCATGAACAATTTCAATGAGATTTATAGAGTTTTATGTTATCACGAGGACAACATGAGCTATTTCTTATCCCGTATATTTTGTATGGAATCTAAGCAGATACCAAAGCTCTGGATTAATGTTTGAAATAAAAGTGATAATACACTTAGCCTTCTCCACGCATTACAGCTTAGAAGAAGCATTTTAATATTGAAATCAGTACGTGCCATTCGATTACATCGATATTATTTTAATCCTAACAGAGTATGGATTTATTCGCTCTGCTTCACAAGTACATCAAATGAAGAACCAGTTAAGAATGATTCGGAACTTTGTAGCAGCACCTGTCTTCAAAGTTAGGCGTGTTTTTTTTTTAAATAGATCTATTCTTATGGAGACACAGTATGACTGTAGTGTGATAACTAATAACAACATTTCACTGTCTTTAGGGACCCAGGATAAAGTCAGGAGCTAAGAAGAGAAGGAGGGAGGATTGCCAAAAGATTGAGTGGTTGATTTTTAGGTTTTCCAAACGATTTGTATTACTATCTTCCTGTAGTTGTTCCTTTACTTTCAAAGCAAAATTATGTGTGTGCATGTACACACGCGCTCATAAACATATATACACACAGAAATATGCGCTTAAACATAACTATGCATATATGCATGAACTGAAACAAACTAAAATAAGCCGTTTATACTCATTTAGTATCAACGGTATTGAACCCGAAAGGAGGAAGTAGTAGCTAGAAGGTACAGAGATCGTTGTGACCTCGAATCGAACGCTGAAGAAAGGAATATTTCAATATGCAAACTGAATGTGAAATTATATATTAGGCCAGAAAATATACAAGTATATGTACAATATACGTATATGTGTGCGTGTGTGTGTGTGTGTGTGTGTGCTATATATATATATATATATATATATATATATATATATAGAGAGAGAGAGAGAGAGAGAGAGAGAGAGGCGAGTATATATATGTACATCTATTTATCTATCTATATATATATATATATATATATATATATATAAAATACATATTACTTAATCACATAATATATCAAATTTGCGAGGAAAATCAATTACGCTAGCCATTTAGCACAAATACTCAACTCCCTATACAGTCACATTGTAACACAGCTACATTTCTTCAGAGGAATCCAGGAAATGCCGGCAGCAAGTTTCCGTCAGAATGATAACACACGCACTATGCACACGTACACAGTCATACATGCATTCATGCATACATATACAACTGCATACGTAGAGACAATACATATACATACATATATATATACATATATGTGTGTGTATGTACTACAAATTCATACACAGGGGCGCACACATATCTGTCCATACATACAGACATGCATACATGCTTGTATATATACGTACATATGCATGCAATTTATAAACTGAAAGACACTGACATATGGAAACTCATGTATATGTATGTGAAAATTGTTTGGATGGTCGTAAATAAACTCTGAACAATAGAATCACCAACACATTCTCCCACACATATTCTTATTTACATACATTCCTGTATATATACAAGGACATGCACGTACATGCACAATTATACACAGAGTATTGTATTTAAGTATACGCGTAAATGTATGTCTTTATATATTTATGTGTGTGTGTGTGTGTGTGTGTGTGTGTATGCACATATATACGTGTGCATACATGCGTGTATCTGTATACTTGTTTATATTCAAAGATTTGCAATGTGACTTATGCGCCTACACACATATAGACGTGCGCAATCGCATGCGCAGACAAACACCCACTACACATGAGCAAACAGTGTACAAGTTCCACATAGTCACACATTGCGTAGACATATTTCTATATATTTACTTATAGAATAAATCATTCTCTTATTCCCTTTTATTATACTCAATTCTTCACATACACAATTGAACATTGTTATATATATATATATATATATATATATATATATATATATATATATATATATATATATACAAACAGCGACACATACACACATCACACATACACACGCACACACACATATATTTAAGACTTTCACCTGTTCACACGCGTACATCCGTCTAGTCATCAGTAGAGTTGTACATGAAAATATAACAGAAAACAACATTCAAAATTACTAAAAGTTATCTCAGTTTTAACAAATGATCATTGCAAGGAATAACTATTTTTTATGGCGCATGCTTATGTTAATGTAATTCTATGAGATCAACCGGAAATCTCTAAGCATGATTCGTTTTGTTGTTTGATTCATCTTCTGGAGAATTTCATCATGAACGAATGTATGTCCAAATCGTTATTTATTTATATATGTGGAGCGATAGAATAGTGGAATCCCTAGAAAACTAGTTAGAATGTCTTGCAGTATTTTCTTTTCACCCTCTCCATATTAATTGTTCAAATTTTGCTGAGGTCGACAATTTCTTTTTCATTCTTCCTAGGTCTATAAAAACAATGTTACTCGTAATCAACAAACGTTCTTTACCATAGAAAATGGCTGATACAATGACAATATAAGAAATCTTAGTGATACGAAGTCAAATTTGCTTCCACCGGTGGAGTATAATTTTATAGTACAGAGTTGCATTAATTGCCCAGTGCATATTGATATTAAACTCAGGCGTCGCTGTGTGGTAGGCACAGGCGTCGCTGTGTGGTAAGAAGCTCGCTTCCCTTTGCTACCGCGCATGCGTGATTGTCAGTGTTTGTTGAAGCGCTGAAAGTAGTAGCCATGCTAGTTTGTAGCGTGGCGAATTAAGTGATGCTCAACTGCAAGGTAAGACTATTTTCATTCCAGTGAGGACTTGTTGTTTGTTGTAATATTTTTGTGCAAGCAAGGATTCTGTACTCTGGTCTGCCTGCAGTTGGGAAAAATTTGTTCACTTTAAGTGAATAGTTTTTCTCACTTAATTGTGAGAATTATTGTGTTGGGGGGGTATCTCGCCTCCAAAAATAGTTGAACTTCACCAATTTTTGTGAAATTTGTGGAAGCCCGTTCCAGTCGCTGTGTTCCAGTTTCGATTTGGATTACTTGGATTACCTAGTGCCCAGAGAATTTGTGTAAGCAATTTGTCAACATTAAGTGAATAGTTTTTCTCAATTAATTGTGAGAAATTTTGGGCGGCGTATCTCGCCTCCAAAAATAGTTGAACTTCACCAATTTTTGTGAAATTTGTCGAAGTGGTGTTCCAGTCGTTGTGTTCCGGCTTCGATTTGGATTACCAACAGGCCTGGATTACCTAGTGGCCGGAGAAAGTGTGTAAGCTGTGTTTTTTGAACTGTTGAACAGTTTTCTTTCTTTCTTTCGTCTACCCTTTTGTGACTTTCTTTTCTTGAACTGTTATCTTTTCTCTTCCTTCGTTTTTTTGTTGTGACTTTCTTTTTTTGGAATTTTTTCTTGAATTGCTTTCTGTCTTTTTCTTACAAAAAACATGACGAAGAAACAGGACACTGTCTTAGTGTGGGAAATTAACCCACCCAAAGAATGGGTGACTGATTTGGAAAGAAGGACGGTGGTTCTAAGGACTTATTCAAAGTCCTTGGATACCATTGTCCCCTTTCCGAAATAGAAAAGGAGCTGGCGGAGCACATGCCGGAGATAAAGCATATCGCCGGGGTTTCCAAATATGCAACTATATGGTTACTGTTCGGAGCCACGGAGACGGCATGTAAGTTCGCCAGCCAGACCCTGGAAGGGGAAAAAATTTGTTTCTCCCCTCATATTGTGGGAGAAAATGTAAGCGGGCATTCGTATACGGGTTTCCACTGGGTTTAAAAGAGCGTTGGTTGGCCGAAACCATCCAAAATGGACTTGGTGGCACCAAAGATACTAAATTATTAAACGTAAAATTGTTGCCATCTGTTGACTGGGTCGGGGCTAAGGCCATATTAATTTTGTGGACCCAGTTAGACGATGACAGTCTGGTCTTTCCAGAATACTTGACCATGGAAGGATCTAGGTATCCTGTGATCCTGGAGGGATGACCCCCCCCCCCCCCAAGTTTCACGGATGCCTGGAGCATGGCCATTTGAAGAAGGATTGTCGCCGGGACATGAAAGTGTCCCAGGAGCGGACACCCATTAAAAAAAAGTAGTCCTGCTCTGCAGGAAAAAAAAATGAGGCGGTAGCCCCAACAGAAAGAAGTAAAAGGAGAAAAGCGGGCATTAATAGTAGCCCGCCGAAACCTCAAACAAATGTAGAGTTGGAAGAGGGATTGAGTCCCCCGGGTAAACCGGAGGACACTTCCTCTCCCACCGGAAAAAAGAAAAAGAAAAAAGAGAAAAAGGTACCAATGGATGTTGAGCCACCGCCGGTGGGAATTGTGCCGCCGACGGTGGAAGGATCTATCTCTTCTCCGGAGGATGAAGAAACGTTGGTCTTTTTCTATAGAGGGAGAGAGGCAGAAAAGGTATTAAAAGAATATCCTAAGGGAGAAACTATGGCCTGCATGTGGGATCCCGAATGGCCTCCGCAGATAGCTGCGGAGGCCACAACGTGGGGCATAACACAAGAGCTACTTGACATCAGAGAAATGTGTTACTTGGAACCGGGCGACGCCGACACGCCAGTCAATGTGTGCTTAGAGAGGTCGTGGGTGCTAGCCTAAATCGGTCACAGGGATGAGGAGGGTTATACATGAAAGGCGAAAAAGCCTCAGTGATATATACCACGAACACTATGAACATTTGTAAGAGGCTTGTTGCCTCATAAAAAAGAACAATGTTTTCGGGGATCAGCAATCGGCGGGCGTTGCTGTTTCCCCCCCCCCCCATTCATTATTATCACCTTCATTACACATACCATTATGTCTTTGTCCAGCCCGCAGCTTCTTTCTTTTCTTTTTCTTTCCTTCTGTGTAAGGCCTTATGGCCAATTTCAATGAAATAAAGAAGCTTGTCTCCCAACCACTTAGTTCCGAGTTCAGTCCTACTGCATGGTACCGTTTGCAAGTGTCTTCTACTATAGCCTCGGACCGACCAAAGAATTGTTGGTGGATTTGGTAGAGAGAAACTGAAAGAAGCCCGTCATGCATGTATGTGTATATATATATATATGTGTGTGTGTGTGTGTGTGTGTGTGTGTGTGTGTGTGTGTGTGTGTGCGTGCGTGCGTGCGTGCGTGCGTGTGTGTGTGTGTGTGTGTGTGTGCATGTATGTATGTGTGCATGTATGTATGTATGTATGGATGGATGGATGGATGGATATATGGAGGCGCAATGGTGCAGTGGTTAGGAAAACGGACTCGCGGTCGTAGGACCACGGTTTTGATTCCCAGACCGGGCGTTGTGAGTGTTTATTGAGCAAAAACACCTAAAGTTCCACGTGGTTCCGGCAGTGGTGGGTGGCGAACTCTGCTATACTCTTTCACCACAACTTTCACATTTTCTTCCTGTTTCAGTTGTACCTGTATTGCAAAGGGCCAGCCTTGTTGACTCTCTGTAACGCTGAATCTCCAAGTGTTCGATAGAATAAGTACCAGGTTTAAAAAAGTATTGGGGTCGATTCAATCGACTAAAAATTCTTCAAGTTGGTGCCATAGCATGGCTGCAGTCTAATGACCGAAAGAAGTAAAAGATAAAAGATAAAACACATACCCATACATACGGACTCTAAATTTTGAACACCGATCTGGATCTCCTTTTATTTATCTCCAATTTGTCTCCTTTACAGAAAATGTCTTCTGTCATTTTATTCCAGCTAATCCCAAACCAACTCGCTGCAAACACCTTATTTATCACTGAGCCACCTGTTAACTGCGAATATTAAGTACAAGCCAGAACTTCAGAGCTGACAAGACCTTATTCAACACATATGGTCGTTAATTCTATGATGGCCAGAATATATGAAAAAAATTTCGAATTTCAATGCACATGCAGGATGTCCCAAAATTAAGGCAACCAACTTTTTCCAATTTTGACAAAGGAAGATATTGTTATATTTCGGATCCGAGTGCTGCAATGCAATGGTAAAGGAAACACAATTATGACACTACTACATTTTTTCGATATGACCTCCTCTGTTAGGAATCATAGCCTTAAGTCTAGGTGTGAATGCTTCACACGCCGCATGGCAGGTGTTCTTGTGGAATCGGAGCCTATTCCTGGCGCAAAGCTTCGAACAAAACATGAGTGCTCGAGATCCTCATCTCCAAAATCCAACGGATTGAGAACGGGGATTCTTGAGGGCCATACATCCTTACCTATGAACGACGAAATGTTTTCTGAATCCAATGTTGTGTCTGTTTGGAGTTGTGGGATGGCTCCGACGTGCGCCTTGAAAGTGTTCATTCAGCTATGGAAGCAGTTCAGCTCCCAGAATGTTGCTCATGCATCGCAAGGTGTTAGTTTTTACACTCGAGGGTACGAAAATGATTTGAGACCTTCCAGTGGCTGTCACAACCGCCCAAACTATAAATGACAATGGATTTTGATGTCGATTTACAAATCTACCATCGACGTAGCCAGATGCACTTCAAAGTTGGTCATTCTGGTGGTTAACTGTCTGTTCGATGTCAAATTTCTTTTCATCAATGAACAATAGTTTGGGCAGCGTGCTTACAGCAATCTGACGCAGGGTAAGACGACTTCTCTCCAGTTTTATGGCCTTATAAACTTGCGTGGACTCATGACGACGAATCATCTTGTAGGAGTGGGTCCTGAGATCCTTCTTCATCAATGTTCGGTTTATTTTTGTTGTGGCAGCCAGTTTTTTGACGGAACGACGAGGATTTCGTCCTATCTTTTTTCTTGTACTTTTGATAAATTGAGGGGTCCGAACATTTCTTTTTCGACCACATCCAGATCGATCAGCGGTGGAACCAGTCATTTGAAATTTCTTGACGATTTTCCGGACTGTTGTTCGGTTAATTTTAAGATGTTTTGCTATAGCTGCATTCCTTTCGCCTCCTTTGTAGAGGGTTATGATTGTATTTCGGTTTATAGCCGTTTTCGAATTTATAAATCTGAATTTATTTAGTCTGAAACAAAAAGAAGGCACACTAAGCTTTTATAATAATGCATAATTTTCATATCTTATCACATTTATTGATAGTTATTAAAACCCGAAACTTCGGTTGCCTTAATTTCTGGACACCCTGTATATCCAGGTTGCTAAACTGCCCCACACCGCAAATGTAACCACCCTGCTGCATTCCTCCTCATAGTTCACGCTTAAAATTCACTGAATTAACTATGTAAAGTACCGGACAATATTTCGCACAACAGGTTCAATTACAGCCGAATTAGCAACATTATGTTTCCCACATTAAGGCAAATCAATGCATATATTTATCAACACTAAGACACAACATACATAGATCAGAATTAAGCCCCTAAACCTGAGAGGACCTGGGAAGTTTCCCAGGGTGCCTATGCCTTAAGACAGCGATTGGCCCCCGGGCGAAACAGAATATATAATTTATTGGACAAATGCTTAATATGCTAACAGATAAACACTCACACACACACATACATATATATATATATATATATATATATATATATATATATATATATATATATATATATATATATATATATATATATATATATATATATATATATCTTATATGCAAACATATATATATGTGATTATACATATACACATACATACACGCATACATACATACATACGTACATATATATATATATATATATATATATATATATATATATATATATGTAAATAAGATTAAGATTAATGTAATATAAAGCTGAAGCAAATTAACACCAAATATACAGTGCGTGAGTTTTTATTGGCTAAACTGGCAATATGACCATCCCCAAGTACAACAATATATATATATATATATATATATATGTATATATATATATATATATATATGTATATATATATATATATATATATATATATATATATATATATATATATATATATATATATATATATATATATATAAATACATTGTGTATTATTACAGTTCTATATATAAGAGATGAAGAATTATGTAGATTATTTAGTTATTTACATTTCATGGATATATGTTATCAACTTGTTTGTTGCTAACACAACATTTTGGCTGATGTACTTTCCAGTCTTCATCAGGTGTCCTGGAGAAATTTCGAACCTGGGTTCTCATTCCTAAGGTATTTTTCTAATGTTATTAATAATATTATTATTATTATTATTATTATTCAGAAGTTTTATTTTTATAACGTGCTTTCACTTCATGACCGAGCGTAGCTCTGTGTGCCTTGGGTATGTGCTGTGGTTTGCTGTGATGCTCTTATGGTTACTGTATTGAAAGTGTTTTGCGTAGGATGTGAGCAGTGCCCAGTAGTGCAATTTTCTGTATGTTATATATATTTGGAAGTCCTGGTGTTTTTGTTATGTATTTGTCTGAATATTTTTTTAATTATACCTAAGGCACCTATTATGATAGGAATTGTTTCTGTTTTTAGATTCCACATTCGAGTTACCTCTATTTCCAGGTCTTTGTATTTTGAAAGTTTCTCCATTTCTTTTATGGAAACGTTGTCATCTGCTGGTATTGATACATCAATTAGAAAGCATTTTTTTCCTTCGTGATCTTTGACAACTATATCTGGTCTATTGGCCTTAATCTCTCTATCTGTGTGTATTGGCATATCCCATTGAATGGTTGCTTTCTCGTTTTCTGTGACATTTTCTGGTGTGTGTTTATACCATCTTTTTTCTGTTGCTATTCCATATTGTTGGCATAGCTTCCAGTGTATATAGGTCCCAGTTCTGTCGTGTCTGTGAATATATTCCTTCTTAGCCAGGACTGGGCAGCCAGAGATAATATGATTTATTGTTTCTTGTCCGTCGCCACATATTCTGCAGTTACTTGTAATGTTTCTTTTCATTATATGTTTTTGGTAATTTCTGGTGGGGAGGCTTTGGTCTTGTGCAGCAATTAAAATCCTTCAGTCTCTACTTTAAGTCCTGAGCTTCTCAGCCATTGCTGAGATTTTTCTCTGTCTATTTCTTTTGCATTAATTTTAGCCCAGTATTTACCATGTAGGGGCTTTTCTTGCCATCGTTTTATCATGGTCCGTTGCTGTTCTAGTTTTAGCTTGGATTTCATTTGTTTTATAGCTTCTTCTTCTTCTTCTTCTTCTTCTTCTTCTTCTTCTTATTATTATTATTATTATTATTATTATTATTATTATTATTATTATTTTATGTTTGACTTTTGTTTTGCATTTGTGCAAGTTGGATCCAAGTCTCACCCAGAGACCTCAAGAGACAACAAGTTAGAAGTTCATGTAGGTGTTATGCCTAGGGTACCATATATTTGGATTTGTACAGTTTTGTTCAAGTGAATGTTTAAGAAACCATAAGAAAATTATGTGTTTGCTTTAAAATTTGAGATCACATAGACAGTATTTTACGTAGGATATGGGCAGTTCCCATGAGCACTATCTTTTGAACTTCAGCCATTTTGGGGTTTCCTGGTATCTGAGCTAGGTAGTAATCAGCCCGTTTCGCTGTCATTCCCTATGACAATAGGTATTGTTTTCGTCTTCAGATTCCACATTTTGCTAATTTCTATTTCAAGATCTTTATATTTGCTCAGTTTTTGGTATGTCTTGACAGATACGTTTATATCGATTGGGACAGTCATATCAATGAGGAGGCATGATTTTTGTCTGAAGTCTTTCAGTATGATGTCTGGCCTATTTGCGTCTATCTTTCTGTCAGTTTGAATGGTGAAGTTCCAGACGAGTGCAATGTGATCATTTTCAAGTACTGGGGGTGGTTTGTGTTCCCACCAGTTTTTATCATGGGTAAGTCCAGGTTTTTGCATATTACCCAGTGAATATATTGTGCAGCTCTATCATGCCTGTTGAGATACTCTGTAGGCGCAAGCAGACTGCACATGGAGACAACATGATCGATGGTCTCATTTTGTTGTTGGCATATACGACATAATGGGGAGCTGCCGTTCTTTAATATGTTGGCCTGGTAGTTCTTTGTAGGTAGGTATTGATCTTGGGCTGCTATGATAAACCCCTCTGTTTCTGATTTCAAGCCAGAGGCCATTAACCATTGGTGGGTAAGGGCTTTGTCAATATCTGCATTATTCGCTCTCTTTGGGTATTTGCCATTGAGAGGTTTTCCATGCCATTTTTCAGTCATAATAGCTAAGGCAGCAATTTTAGCACGGGTTTTCAAGCGCTTAGCTTTTTCTGCAGGTGTTTCTAGTTCGTCTAATTCTTGAATTTGTTGCAATTGGAATTCACTTAGTTATTCCTTTGCCTGTTTCGTTACTGAGTAAGTATTATTATTATTTATTAGGTAGTATGATTTCTTGTTTGTATTTGTCAGCTTCCTTAAATACTGAAAACAGATTTTTGTTTTGCTCGTGTTTTGTGGCTATTTATATTAGTTTTCCTTGCTTCTGAAGTAGGTATTTTTGAAGTCCTATGGTGGTTATTTTGTAATAGTTTTCCAGCTGTATAAGACCCCTACCACCTTCTGTACGTTGTATATATAGCCTTTCTATGTCAGATTTTTGGGTGGTGCATCCTAGATCCTGTCATTGTTTTTCTTGTTTTCCTGTCTATTTTAGATAGTTCGTTTAGTGTCCAGTTAAGGATATTGTAGCTGTAACTTATAACTGGGACGGCTAAAGTGTTAATACCTATTATCTTGTTTTTAGCATTGAGCTCTGTTTTTAGTATTGATCTAACTCGTCTATAGTATTCTTTCTTTATTCTCTCTTTCATTTGTGTGTGTTGTATCCTAACTAGTTCATTGATTCCTAAATATTTGTTTGGCTAGCTTTGGTCTAATTCTCTTATTTCATTGGCTTTATCTAGTGTGATGTTGCTACACTTAACTAGTTTTCCTCTTTTCAGGGTTGCTTTGGCACAATTTCCTAATCCAAATTTCATATCTATTTCTTTGGTAAATCCATGTACTGTCTGTAGTAGTGTTTCCAGCTCTTTATCATTTCTAGCGTATAATTTTAGGTCATCCATATATAAAAGGTGGCTGATTGTTTTGCCGTAACATTTGTATCCGCATCCAGTTCTATTTAGCAAGTCAATTAAGGGTGTGAGTGCCAAGCAGAACAGGAGTAGAGAGAGCGTGTCTCCCTGGAATATTCCTCTGCTAATGAGGATGGCTTTCGTTTTCACGAGTCCCTCTTTTGTTTGGAGCTGTAGCACTGTCTGCCATTTATTCATAGATTGTCTTATGTATTCTATAATTATTGGTGCCACCTTGTTTATGGCTAGTGTTTCGAGGATTATTATTATTATTATTATTATTATTATTATTATTATTATTATTATTATCATTATTATTATTATTATTATTATTGCCTTTGCACAGCTTCTAACGCTGGAAATGTACTACAGTGTAAGCTGTTCACTACCAGTGAACTAAGGTAACACCTCTTATGTTTCGAGCACCTTCCGGAGTATTCGAGCGGTTCCAAGCAGTGCTGTTTTCTGCAAGTGCCCCACCCTTATTGCAGCCCCTATTTGTTCCATGTACTTCTTGAGAATTTTACTCACTGTTCCCAGGGCTCCGATAATTATTGGTACCACTACCACCTTTTTCATCGACCACAACTACTTTACTACCCTAGCTGACCTGTCATACCTATCGACTTTTCTTTCTTCCTTATCGCATACCTTGTTGTCAGCTGGTCATCTTTGATCCAGCATAGTTTGGTTTCTTTCTCTATTAAGACTATGTCTGGCTTCCTATTCTCTATCTCATGGTCGCACTGAATCATAAAATCCCACAGGATCTTTGCATTATCATTTTCAATGATGCCTTCGAGTTTTGGTCGTACCAATTTTTTCTTCTGTCAAGTCTATACCTGTTGCAAAGTGTCCAATGGACAAGCCTTGCTATATTATCGTGACGTCTTTTATATTACTTCTGTGCTAGTGGCGTACATTGGCTGATAATATGCCATACGTTTTCAGCATTTTGTCCACAGATTCTGCACTTACCACTTTCTGATGTGTTGTCTACTCAGTATTTTATGTAGTTTGTTCTTAGTGCTTGCTCTTGGGAAGCACAGATCAGACCCCCGTTTCCAGTTTTAAATCACTTTTAGTCATTCATAGCTATCTTTTTTCTCTGTCTGTCTTATCTTCAACATCCCTATGAAATTACCCATGCATCCTTTTCTTTACCCATCCATTTTCAGTTTCAATCGTTTTCAATTGCTTGCACAGTGCTTTATCTTTGCAATCTTTCATCCTACACTAGCATCACCTTCTTATTTCTAATAATAACGGTTCTGTGGCATTTTTTACATACCAAGCTATGTTGTTTTCTTCTGCTCTAATGCTGTGTTCGCATCCAATAAGTCCTCTTCCCCCTCTTTTTCTTTGTACATATAGGCTGTCTGTGTCACTTTTTGGGTGGAGTGACATATATCTAGTTAGCAACTTCCTTGTCTTTCTGTCTAAGCTGTTTTGTTCGTCTACTGTCCATGCGATTACCTCTGCTCCATATATAAGGGATGAAACCACCCAGGTTTTTATTTATTCTTAGTGTTGCTTAATGTTTTCCTTAAATTGCTGTTTCTTTTCAGATATCATCAGAAAAAGGTAATTAAAATTCATTAAAATGATAGATTTATCGGACTTTCAAAGAGATCAAATTGTGTGTGCTCGTATGGCAGGCGATAGCGTAATTAAAACAGCCGAAATGTTTGGTGTATCAAGAAGTACTGTCTCGAAAGTAATGACAGCCTTTGAGAAAGAAGGAAAAAGCTTCTCGTCGAAAAAAACTCCAGAAGAAAACTAAAACTTTCAGATAGGGACCGTCGGACTCTAACGCGAATTATTAGAAAGGATCACAAAAGTACAGCTCCCAAAATTAATGCAGAGCTTAATGACTACCTCGAGAACCCGGTTTCCACAAAAACTGTTCGCTGGGAGCTGCACAAAGCTGGATATCATAGGAGGGCTGCAATCAGAAAACCACTATTTTCAGAAACAAATGTTGCAAAGCGTTTAGAGTGGAGTAAAAACCTACAGATTTGGTCCCTGGATCAGTGGAAGAATGTTATTTTATCGGACGAGTCATTCTTTACCTTATTTCCAAGTATACGTGTGGAGACAGCCAAGGAAAGCATTTCATTCAGACTGCCTTCTTCCAACTGTTAAACATGGAGGAGGATTTGTGATGAACTGGGGGTCTGTATCATGGAAATCCGCCGGCCCACTGGTTTCCCTTCATGGCAAAGTTAATAGCTAAGACTATTTAAGCATTTTATCTGATGAAATTCATCCTATGGTTGCGGAACTGTTTCCGGAGGGAAACGCAATCTTTCAGGATGATAATGCACCAATTTACACTGCTAAAGTTGTAACTGAATGGCACGAGGAACATTCTAGTGAACATCTTATCTGGCCATCACAGTCCCCAGATCTCAATATTATTGAACATTTATGGTGCATTTTGGAAAAACAAGTAAGGAGTCGATATCCTCCACCATCATCACTACAAGAACTGGAGACTGTTTTAGCTGAAGAATAGGCAAAAATTCTTTTGGAGACAATTCAAACTTTGTACGAGTCTATACCTCATAGAATTCAAGCTGTAATTACTGCCAAAGGTGGTCCTACCCCATATTAAAATAAATTTGTTTGAAATTTTAAGGTGTTTCCATTATTTTGTCAAACCTCTCTCTCTCTCTCTTCTCTCTCTCTCTCTCTCTTCTCTCTCTCTCTCTCTCTTCTCTCTCTCTCTCTCTCTCTCTCTCTCTCTCTAGATAGATAGATAGATAGATAGATAGATAGATACATACATACATACATACATACATACATATATACATACACATATATATATACATATGCATATATATATATATATATATATATATATATATATATATATATATATATATATATGGGGAGAGAGAGAGAGAGAGAAATCAAGATAGTGAGAGAAAGAGATAGATGGATTTCTGGTTTGGGCGTAAGATCATTGATTTTAGAGACGAGGAGGCCGAGTTACTGTATTTCTCAAATGTATTAATAACAAAGTGTATAAAATATATATTGCTTCCTTATTTTGTCCTTTAATATAAAGCTGACCGACAACATCAACGGAGTGATTATAGTGTTGTTTTCCCTCATGGGTGGAATATATTAAAATATGATAGGCTTCTAGAAACAAAGATACCACTTTAATATTATTCCGAGATCAATACTAAGCAGGGATTTCATGAACAGTTCTAATTTTTTTTTTTTTTTTTTGGTCTTGCATTATTGATCTTTGCAGATATAATTATTAAATGACAGAATGTTTCGGCGAAATGGCTCAACCTGTTTAGATAGGGTATAGCAATGACAGCGTCATCTAAGAGGATTGCATGACTCATTGTTCACCGCGCTAAATTCATTTGCTCCTATTGAAGTTTCTTACTTTATCGCCAATGAATATCTAAATAACTATTTTTTTACTTGATTATGTTTCCCCCTCACCGATTTGCTGAAAATATATGTTGCTGCACATTTAGAAATAGCGTGTAATGACCGGATACGTAATAGTAGTTGTCTGTATAGCCAGCCACGGTCTGTTGATGGAAAATAGAAAGACACAGTATCTTGATGTTAACTTGAAGAGACACGATGTATTGTTGTTGACCAATGGACACAATCCGTTGTTGTTGACTTACAAACAAGACTGTAAATGTTGAATGGATAAATCTGTTGTTAACTGGATAGACACAGTCTGATGTTATTGAATGCATAGAATAATCTGTTATTGTTGACTAGACATATCAGTCTGTGGTTGTTGATTGGACAGAAACTGTCTGTAAATATCGAGAAGATAGACACAGTCTATAGATGTCAGTAATATAGTCTGTTGAGATTTTACTATACAGACAACTCTGTTGACTAAGACTAGATATACTTAGTCTATAAATATTAACTTCATAGAAAATTTTGTCGTTGAAAGGAGGATCTGTGGATGTTCAGTGGTTAGGTAGTATGTAGATGGCGGCTATAGATATACAATTACAGTGTATACGATTTAAGATTATATAATGTATAAAGTTTAAGTTTTTTTATAGAGTGTGCCGGCGAAAATAGGATAAATTATATCAAGTTGTACAAAAATCCATTAATAGTTATGGATGACTTGTAGTAGGTCTACCATTGTAACAGCTACCTCTGTGGTAAAATTAATTGTACGACTTTTTTAATAGCCACAAATCTAAGCAGGAACAGGAAAAATTCCTATCACGCCTTTCAAAGAATTCCAAATTGGAATTATAAGTTGAAAAATACCTGTCTACCATTGCACCCCTTACAAATCAGTTTCCCCAGTTGAATAAGTTACTGCTTTGTAAGTACTTTTATCATTAAATATACACGAAGTCTCCTGAATTTGGAAGTCAACGAAACAACTGTATCGATCAAATTAGCTAAAATACGCATTTATACAGCAGTGTATAGATGTTAGTAAGAATTTTACCATAGAAAACGAGTGTTTTGAATTTGTAATTTCATTTTTCCTATTTCTCATCTTTCTGCCTCTCATTATATTCTCTTTGAACTGTAGCACGTATTCTACTATATATTATTGCAGATGATTTGTTCTTTCATGTTTCTCCGCTTTTTAATCTTCTCACTATTTAACCTTTCTTTCCGATATTGGTTCATCCCGGCAGTTGTCTCAATGAAAAGGGTCAGCCGGTTTTCAATAAATTCTATTTGGTCCTGAGCTCTGTTAAGCATTAATATGGCTGACACTGAAGAGTTCTAAAGACGACATAACTGTTATAACAAGACTACAGACAACACCTAAACAGTTTACAAATAGAACAGTAAATAGGCGATTGTAAGCAATGATTAAGATTACAACATTCTTTCGCTCTCTTTTCTAATGAAATAAGGTAGGTTTTTCTGAAACAGCAGTTTTTGTGATTGAATAGTACTCCTGATTCTAACATTACGTTTAACCACCATCTTTGAAGAAACTCTCCCAAATTTTTTTAATAATATTCGCTAAACTTATTTTTCTGTTTTTTTTTTTTTTGACAGATTTTTGTATTTTTTTATCAACTGTTCTGTTTATCTATTTATAACAATTGCCAGACGATATCTGTTTATTGAAATAGATAATTTCTCTCTTCCTCTCTCCTTCCTGCTCTCTCTCCTTCTTGCTCTCTCTCTCTCCATATTTCTCACTCACTATATATATGTGTGGGGGGGTGTATGTGTGCGTGTATGCATATATGTAGGAGTAGCTGTGTGGTATACATATATATATGTAGGAGTGACTGTATGTACGTATGTATGTATTCGTGTCTGTATTTGTCCCCCTACCATCGCTCGACACTGATGTTGGTGTGTTTGCGTCCCTGTAACTGAGCAGTTCGGCAAAACAGACCGATAGAATAAGTACTAGGCTTACAAAGAATAAGTCCTGGGATCGGTTTATTCGACTAAAGGCGGTGCTCCAGCATGGCCGCAGTCAACTGACTGAAACAAGTAAAAGAATAAAAGAATATTTATATATGTACACGCACGCACACACACGCACCCATACACACACATACACACACACACACATATATATTTCGCTTAGGCATTGCGATACTAATAACCTGGTGTAGAACTCAATATACGCGTGTTTCTGGATGAAGCGTTAGTCAAGTACAGGGCGATAATAAGGCAAAAAGAGATGGCAAAGGAATAAATTATCTTATGAACTTCATTAGCTCACTGCTGTTTCCGCTATAAGATGCAGTGAACTCATAATTGAGTGCCTGGTTAACAGCTCCACAATAGCCTCAACCATGAAGAGCACTTTATTTTGGAAAACAACTACATTTATGTATATGCACAGGAAAAGCAGTATCAATATACCATATGCGCGCACACACATCTGTACGAATGCATGTATATGTATACAAACACACATACACATACACATTATGCTCTACGTTTGTACAGCCAACACTTTTGCCTTATGCATGTATGTTATGTGTGTATGTGTGTTTGAGTGTATTTGCGCATACGTAGGTGTAAATCTCAATCTGAATGTTCCTGAGAAACTTATATACATTTTTACAAACACTTGTTCCATTTCTGGGCGTTGTTCAGTTACGTGCAGCGCTTCTGTCAATTGACGTTGCTCTAAACACACTCCATTTACCACCTAGCTGATTTCCTAATGCAGAATAAATGTGTATTATCTAAGATCAATGTAGATGTGTTTTTCCTCCTTTCTATAATTCTCTGTCCATGATGAAGAAATAATGAGCCATGATTTTTCTCAATTTAGCACTCTTTAGAAAACTAGCAGCCGACCATTTTCCTTGCAGCAGATAGTCAAATCACTGTACTAATTTAGATGCTGAATTGGTTCAGCTGCAATCAGCACCCAGTATATAGAGTTATTTTTCCTTTGCCGTCTTTTCTCTTCGTTGATAGCTAATTATTATCCTTTACGTGGTATTCTGCATGCAACCCTAAATACGTCATTCGGTTTCAAGCAGTAACACGCTACAAACATAATTTATTGGCATGCTTTCTTCCAACCTCTCTCACTTTTGCCATTACTTCAACATTTCCTGCTCATCTGAACAAGTTTGGGTCGTCTGCGCTTCCGCCGACTAGACTGAATAATTCAACAAAGTACTATGCACTTGTGTGTGTGTGTGTGTGTGTGTGTGTGTCTGTGTACGCGCGCGCTTCTTCAGGTGTCGAAATTTTCGGCACACAACTGTGACCTGGTTGTTGTCGCGCTACCATTCCGTAAAACTCTGTCAAGTACCAGATCGTAGCTGTGCCAAATTTTATTATAAGATAAGTAATGTAAATTGGAGGGAATTTTTATCTTTGATGCTACATCGGTAGCAACAACACAAATAACAACAACGTAAACGTCAACGCTAGCGACAACATTGATAGTGAAAATAACGATGGCAACAACGTTAGTTACTACTAACAGTGACTATGTCTCTATTGCTGTGGCATTTTTACGTGTCACTGGGCGAGCTGAAGTAGTCGTTAAATTTCCCTCAAACCTATCTTCTTAAAATGGGAAGACACAATTTGGTTCTAGATGCACTATCGGCCTATTAGGAGTGATCTAAGAGACAGTAATTCTCATTTGTAACACAATGTCAATACCAACGTGTATGTCCAACTGTGATAATTAAACTATCAATAAATAAATTAATTAGTTAATTAGTTAATTAATCAGCAGAAAGTTCATTGTAATTAATTTTCACAGGTTATGTATGAAAAATGTTAACTTAGCCATAATTATTTCGATGCTATCAACATTTAACCTTTTCCCCGGCATTTGCAGATTTTTAAAATTTGACATAGCCATACAAAGCAGATCTTTGAAAAAGACATGAACTTCAGACAATTTCAATTTCCTCCCGTCAATAGCTCAAAATCCTTTGCTGTCTATTTACTTATGCACGCGCGCGCACACATACACACATCTATGTACGTACTTACGCATGTATGTATGTATGTATGTATGTATGTGTATATTGCCATCAACTAAGTTTGAACACATGTCT
>NC_142946.1:31647298-31649798 GCF_046866305.1 Octopus bimaculoides
AGTCATTGTTTTTACATTTATTATGGACACCCACTTCAAATAAACTTTTTCAAAATGAAAATGTTAAGATTTAACACTATAGATTTAATATGTGCAAGTCGGATGTATAGTGATAAGCTGTTTGTGTATGTATAACCATCTCTCTCTCTCTCTCGCTTTTGCTCTCTCCATCTCTCTATCAAATCTCTCCCCCCCTTCTCTCTCTCTCTCTCTCTCTCTCTCTCTCTCTCTCTCTCTCTCTTTCTGTATGTATATGTGGAGGACCAGCATGGCCGCAGCTGCATAGCTTATATAAAGCAAAGTTTGTTTTCACACGACCCGATTTTTTGCCTCATAACTTTCAGGAAAATGGGTAGGTTGTAATGACAGTTTATAGAAATACCTTTCAAACGGCATAGATTACGATTATAAAGAAATTTGTGAAAACTTTTTTCCGAGGGAGTAGGGAGAAGGGTTTCGATAAAATCGAGTTTCAGATGAGGAAGACCACATAAAGTGGAATTTGTCCGTTTTGACAGTGATTTTCCTATTTGCTTTTCACCACAGCCTTAGAAATGATTGGTGGTGGTGGTGGTGGTGGTAAGAGGCACCTTTTTATGAAAAATAAGTTTTGAAAGTTTATGATTTTTTTCACTCCCCTTCTCCCTCACCATCGCACTCCGGGCCGATTATGGCCAGTTTTCTTACACCTAAAAACCATGGGAGAAGCCTTTTCATTAAAAAATAAAAATAAAAAAAGATATGAGTATTTTCAGAGGAAAAAGTGTGTGATTTAAGGGAGATTTTGCTGTTGTTTCTAGCACATCCGAAGACCAACTTCCTGGTTTTCACTCTCACAAGTATTGATGTTTTCCCTATAAACACATTTTATGGAATGATGATGCGGAAGTAACACACGCGAGGTCCATTGGTAGGATATAAGCAACAAAAAGTTAAATTTTGACCCCTACCTCAATCTTGCGAGGCTCTGTATGTGTATGAAAGAAAAAAATATTTTGGAACAGAAAAGTATGCTATTACAATGAACTATCTTTTAAATAGCACCCCCGCATATTTTAATTAGTGTGGATAAATGCCACAAATGACCTCCTCAGCCTGTCCAATATTTAAAATTATAAGCAGAAAGAATGGGTGGAGGTTGAAAAATCATAAATTCTCAAATGTTTTATAATATAAATGTCTTTAGAAGGAGAAAAATATTTAAAATCATAAATTCATGCGAGAGTGAGAAAGAAATGAGGAGGGTGGTCTCGGAGAACATTTTACCCACATATTTCTTTATAATCGTAATGTATGCAGTTTCAAAGAACATTGTATAAACTTTCATTAAAAAAAATACCCATTTTCCTAAAAGTTATGAGGGGGAGGGGAATGGGGTCGTGTGAATTTTCCGAAACTCCGCTCTGCACCTCTCGAAAGAATCCTTTCCCGTAAATCCATATATACTCTGAATGTAAAGCACCTAAGCGGGATTTGTTGAAAATTTCGTGAAAAAGTATCCATTTTTCTGGAAGTTATGAGAGCAACAAGGGGTGGTGGAGGAAATAGTTTAGCCTGAAAATCTGTTGTCTCTCCCATCAAAGCAGAATCATCCTCATAAAACTTCACAATCTACTTGTGTAATTATTTTCATGAATCTCTTCTATTTCACAAACGAGGTTCCACTTGAACCTACAGTCTAACTACAATTTCATCCATATATAACTTTACAATTTCATCTAAAGCCATAATAAAATCAGTATAACTATGATGACCATTCCTTAACACCTGTATGTCTTTCAGATTTTTGTGCTGAAAACTGACTAACTCAAACAACATTTATTTCACCTTCCTTCGATAACCCGCAAAAAGTTTCATTTCTGGCCATGTTCAATATATTCTAAGTGAATAACTTTCAATAGTCATAGTACTATTTTGGCAGCTTTTTTGAAGCGGGTCAGTAACGGGTGTTTCTACTAATATGTGTGTGTGTGTGTGTGTGTGTGTGTGTGTGTGTGTGTGTGTGTGTGTGTGTGTATGTAGGGCGGGGGAGCTGGCAGAATCGTTAGCACGCCGGGCGAAATGCTTAGCGGTATTTCGTCTGCCGTTACGTTCTGAGTTCAAATTCCGCCGAGGTTGACTTTGCCTGTCATCCTTTCGGGGTCGATTAAATAAGTACCAGTTTCACACTGAGGGCGATGTAATCGACTTAATCTCTTTATCCGTTCTATGTTTAGCGCCCTGTGGACAGTAAATAAATGTATGTGTGTATGTGTGTATGTGTTATAATTAAGAACAAACAGTAAAAGATTGTCATTATAGTACTCGGAGTTTCGAATGTCGGAGCGAAGAGCTACGATGCATTCTCGTCGGCTAATATCAATAGCAACAGACGCTATGAAAGACCGTTCAAAAAAAGGGAAGTTACTCTAATTGGTAGAAAAAGAAAATAAGAAAAAAGATTTTAAAATACACGCAACCATATTCTCACAATACATATACATAAACCTCTTGCGTTCAC
>NC_142946.1:31653162-31655662 GCF_046866305.1 Octopus bimaculoides
GTCGTGTGACCCTGGTATTTGTATTAGAATGTATCAGAATGTATTAGAATGTATTAGAATGGCCACTTGACCATTTCAGAGCACTTCACCATCAACCTACTACTGTCATACCACTCCCGTATTTTTCTTATTCTTTCTCTTCTTTTCCTACTCCCTCTTCTTCTTCTTCTTCTTCTTCTTCTTCTTCTTCTTCTTCTTCTTCTTCTTCTTCTTCTTCTTCTTCTTCTTCTTCTTCTTCTTCTTCTTCTTCTTCTTCTCCAGTATCGTTATGCTGTTGATTGGAGATATTGTGTCAACTGTCTGTCAAGTCACAAAAATAGATAGTACTTTACGCAATTTTCGTGCAATTCGAAGTAATGCCGATTTTTGCAAAGCACTTAGATCGCAGGGTATTTCTAAAGTTTTCAGATGTTTCTTCAGGCTGGGAGGTTTGAACCCAGTGTTCCGACGACAATAGGGATAAACTTTATGTTTGACTTTCGTATCTGCCACATCTTAGTGAACTCAATTCTCAAATCTCCATCTTATAGTTACTTTTTTAAGATGTCACATAGTATCCAATATCGTGATGCTATTGATTGAAGATATTGTGTCTACCAGGGGTTTGTATTGTCTGTCAGTCACAAGGACCTCAGGACTTCGGACAGACAGCACTTTACACAATATACGCGCTGTTCCAAGTAATGACGATTTTTGTAAGACACCTAGATCGTAGGATATTTCTAAAGTTTGCAGATGTTTTTTTTCAGATTTGTTGGTATTGAACCCAATGCTCCGATGACAATAGGGATAACCTTTATATTCGACTCTCATAGCCACCACATCTTAGCGATCTCATTTCTCAGGTATCCATATAATCAACTTTTTCTCTTACTTTCATGATGATATGTTGATCTCCTGGCTCTGCTACATCGATTATTAGGCACCCTTGTTTGTCGTTCCTAAAGGTTACTATATCCGGCCTTTGGTGTTCTATTATTTGCTTTGCAATAGTCAACCCATAACATGCTCAAGGTCAAAGTTGGTAACAAAACGAATGTTCCTCAGCGTTCAAAGAATATTTTCTCAACGTTCGCCACCTTAACCCGTCTGGCTTAGCAGCCCTCACTATTTGTTTCACTATCCTGTTTTTGCTACCAACTTTGACTCTCCTCAAAATCCCAAATTTTAGTTTGGTTTGCGAGAGCAACTGTTTTCTCGAAGGCACATATTGTCGTGAATTTCTCGAAATGTGGAGTAGATAAACAGCCAACAACTGATGAAGGGCCGTTCTTTATGTTACTTGTCTTGTTTTCCATTTGTTTCTCTCGTTGTTCACAAAAAAAGTTTGCCTTCGTGTTTTATGTTGTTTTTCGTATTTCGGATTTCATGTTTTCGTATTCCATGTTGTTTATGCTTTGTGACGTCCATATATATATACATATATATACATATATATATATATATATATATATATATATATATATATACATACATATATATATACGTATATATGTCAGTATGTACATATATGTATGCATATATACCTATATATATTACTTATATTATTATTATTATTATTATTATTATTATTATTATTATTATATATATATATATATATATATATATATATATATATATATATATATATATATATATATATATGCATATATGGGTACAGGACGTCACCAACAGTATACAACATGAAATACGAAAACAAATGACTTCAATACGCAAACAGCGAGAGAAACAAATGGAAACAGGCCAAGTAACACAAAGAACGACCCTTCATCAGTTGTTGGCTGTCTACCTACTCCTCATTTTGAGCATTGAACGACAATGAAGGCGCGTGGATTAGTCGTTAACAATCGTAAGGTTTATTTCACGTTGCTTCAGTCCACGCAGCTGGTAAAAATGAGTAATACTTGCATTTCAAAGAGTCAGCCTTGTTACATTCTGTATCACACTGAATCTCTTCGAGAACTACGTTAAGTGAATTCATGTCTGTGGAGTATTCAGCCACTTGCATGTTGATTTCATGATTTGATCGGATCAGCTGGAACCTGGGCCCGATCAAGACCCATAGAGGCCCTAAGCACTTAAAAGGTTTTGGTGCACCCATATATATGCAATTCAAAATATAAACAATAATAGACCATAAAATAAATTCATATTTTTCAAAATGAAATAGGAGCAACTGTAAGATGGAAAATAATGTTTATTTTTATATACGACCAAGTCCTATATTTCAAAAGCTTTCTCTGACTTGTTTTAATAGCAAAGTCTTTGATCAGATCTTCACTATAGTACCATAAACACTTCGAAATTATATTTCCAATCACATAAACCACTTTGAATATTATTTTAGCAAGTTTAAAGTACCGTAAACCAATTACCATTTCTGTAGTGCTCTTCCCCTTGATGCCCTAAGCACGTGATAATTTTGCTATATGGTTAATCCAGCACTGGCTGAAGCCCCATTGTCGTAACCGACGTAATACCAGTCTTTATATACATCATT
>NC_142946.1:31658162-31668162 GCF_046866305.1 Octopus bimaculoides
CTGCTCTGAAATGTGGTCACCACAGAGCACCAAACTGGTGGCAGAACTCGAAGCAATCTTCGTCACTACACAAAGATTGAATCGGTGCAACAGATGAGCTAATGGGAGAGGCTAAAGGAACTAAAGCTCTACTCCCTAGAGAGAAGATACGAAAGACATGCAGTGGTATATATATGGAAGATTCTGCACGTTCTAGTTCCCAACTTTGGAATTGAAAGCTCTACCAACCATTGAACTGTACGGCCCTGCATAATATCAAAGCTCCCGTCTTCTCCATCTAGAATAAAGACCCGGTATTGTAACAGTTTGGATTTCAAGGGCCCAGAACTATTCAATATTCTACCAAACAACATCAGGGATTTATGAAGTGTAGATGTGAAGGCCTTCAAAACTTTTTAACTCGCTACTTCACCCAAAATAATCGAAACTACACCAAAAGGCAATGCCGCAGTAACTCCTCAACCTCTGGCTGAAAAAGAGTATAAGATAAAGGATAAAATATAAAGGAAAAGATATCGGAAAAGAAAGACGCTTGACCTCATTATTGTACTGTAATAATTCCCTAACCCGTCATACTACTGTAATATACTCTTGGTAAAATGCAAAAGTTACAGTGTTTCTAGTAGCAGTAAAGTTAGGTTAGTACGAAGTGTGTTTGCCAGTAAATCTCAATGATCGTCCAATTTTCAACATCCAACCAAATCCTTTGAACAGTAGACAGAATTGCAGTCAAAAATGGACTGTCTCAAGGATTAAGGATCTTATTTATTTAATTGGTCTTTTCTTCGTCGATTCCAAAGGATGAGAAATTTTTAGCCGGTCATATTGGCCAAAATTCTACCTGTTATATATTCAAACCGGTCAGTTTTGGTCTTTCACACTTACCCTACAATTGTCATTCTAAATATACGCAAGCACACCATTGAAATTTCAAAGTTACGAGATGATGCATGATTAATTCAAAACAATGATGGGAATAAATAAACATTACATTTGACAGGGTAATCTGAATGCTAAAAGAGTTAATGCTATATTCACTACAAAATATATTTTGAGAGTTTTAGATACCCTTTGAATATATTCTATAGTACGACATAGCTTTGAAATAAAACGCTGTAAATGTAGCAGTGATTTATAAATGAATTGCAAGAATAGAATTCCGCATTTTAAATGCTAGGTTCGAAATTATTGGTTTTTCACATTACATTATAAATATTGGTTTAAGTGGCGAACATAGGAATAAACTTTGTTTATTTTGTTCATTAGAGCATTGTTACACACACACACGTATGTATGCATGTATGTATGTATGTATGTATGTATGTAAGATTACTCGGCGATTCAAAAATGGATCTGATACAAGAATTAGCGTAAATTGTTGGCGTAATTGTGAAAATGTTTTTAAGTATTCTGTATTTATGTTTGAACAAATATAGCAACAGTTTAAAATAGCCATCATAATCAATGGAAAATTAATACATAACGAAAACGATAACACGGTTTTCTAAAAAATGTTAGTGTACTAATCTATTTATTCACTGCACATATTCTGTCTACTGGGTGCTAATTTGGTAACTTCCGGTTTTCATTTTTGAGATTTCCGATTTTCATATTGTCTGGTTAACTTTCATCATTGTGACTTCCTCTTCCTTATTTCATATATTTAAAACAGTCTCATCAAACACAAACTATGGCTTTTGTCTAAGAAACGATTTGTAGTCACAATAAAAGGTACCAAAAGTCTCAACGACAGAATCAGACAGCATGTCTATGCTAATTAATGAATGTAACTGAAGATTTTTAATTCTATGAGAATTTCCAATATTTAAAACAAACAGCCTATACAGACATTTTGCAAGAGTCGAAATATGTTTTTGTGTGTGTATCTAATGCGTACACGAGTTACTGTATGTGTGTGTTTCTGCCTGCAAATATGCTTTTCTTTTGTTTTAAAATTAAAAATAATATCTTGTGTGAAAGGGAATATCATCATGGTTTAAATTATTTGATAAAAAGTGAACGCAAACCATAATACACACTCTCATACACACTTGCGCTCACACTCCCATCTCACACACACATACATTCACACACACATACACTCACACGTACATACACTCACAAACATGGTACGACTGAGATTAAAAAGAAAAGGCTAATGAAGAAGAATGTCCATCACACTCTTGAATAATCAAACGAATTATCAAAATACAAATATGTTCAAAACAGATGTGTGCGCGCACGTACACCTATATATGAGTGTGTGTTTGATGTATGTAGTGTGGTTTTGAGTGAAAGACTTTAAAATGTAATACAAAATGTTCACGAGGGAATCGCATACATTTCTCTTTTACAAGGCATTATAATAATATTATCGACCCTTCAAAGGTACTAAAATGACAGAACAGTGGATATAATACCTTGACATATTTAAGTTTTATCGTCCTAATTTCAAACTCGATGGAGGTCTACCCTACATTTTATTCTTCTAAGACTTAATACCATTAGTACAATTGAATTACTGGTTGTGACTGTTCCCAGTCCTCATTACATTAAAATAAATATTAGAAAGTATGTAGGAAAGTTTCTAAAAAGACGTTTCGTTGTTTTCAGCAACAAACTATAATATAGCACATATCAGCGAAATCTACATCTCATTACACTGAACCGCTTCATGTGGCCTGGAGAGGTTTCTTCTGCAATATGGGATGCATTCGATTCCATTATATCGTTCCCCACCCACTAGGGAGCAGTGTAGGAGTAGGCCGAAACGATTGTTGTCCTAAATAAAGCTTCCAGTACACTCAGTCGTTCGTATTAATCAATCATTTAGGATACACACACACACACACACACACACACACACACACACAAAGTTGGATCGAAAGTTTTTGGGGATTTTCACTGATGAATTTCGGAAACGTGTTGGTACAACTTGTGGTCCAATCGTTGCTGAATTGTATATGTTTTCCCAGCTTGATAATGAGTGATGGAAAAATTGTAATTTGAGCCATTTTACGTTACCTGTGTAAAAAAAAAAGACTGAGTGCGAGGGCTACAGTAGAAATTAATGATGTGGAAGACTAGGAACTGTAAACGACGAACGGAATGTACATAATTCCTCATCTCTTTAATATAGAACGAGTTCTTTTGTTTTGTTAAAGATAGATTAGCACTGAATGTTTAAAGCCAAGCAAAACCAAACACCCTGTTAAAGGCAACGCAGTATTCTTGACACTATGAGTGTCATGTCGTACAAATTCTACCCAGAAGGCAATATTGGAATATCAAATATTTGATGTTCTGTAAGAATATTTGTAATATCGGAAGCAACGGGAGACACTCGGCTATATTACTCTAGAATTATATTTCTTAACTTTGAGCCTATTACAGTCATCCAGCTGTTGAAAATGATTGTAAATACATGTTTATGTATTTACAAGATTCCAGATGTGAAATCGTGTGTTGAAACAGATATTGTTATATTTCGGGACGGCTATTGTTTTCTTGACAAATAATCACACGCACTAATATATACATTCTCCACTTGTTTATTATTGTTCTTATTTTATGTCCACTATCTGGAAATCGTAGGATTAAACAGAACAGGAGGAGACATGTGGGAGGGAGAGTCGCTGAAGAGATCACACGATGAGTGACGAAAGATTTCCAGACAATGGACATAAAATGAGAACAATAGTAAACAAGTGAAGAATGAATATATAGTGCGTGCGTTTATTTGGCAAGATAAATTACCATCCCAAACTATGCATGTGTTGTGTATGTGTGTATATATATATATATATATATATATATATGCGTGTGTGTGTGTGGTTGTGTGCGCGTGTGTGTTTGTGTTTGTGTGTGTGTGTGTAGGCATACACATAAGCAAATACTGTTACACATACATTTACATACACACGTCCTTTCGCAAAGAGGCATATAAATAGCAATCACATAAGCAGTGTTAATGGATCTAAAGAGTTAACAAGTTTTAAATAGCAGAAGCCAATATAGTCGTAGTTAAATCGACAAATATTGGATGCAGAATAGAAAACTTTCGTAGATAGTGCTTATCAAGAATGTGAGTGAATAGCAGGGAGCTATCACGGTTGTGTATCGGTATAGCTCTGCAGAAAGTCAGCAGGAGTTTTGACCATATTTATTGACTCTAATTGAAAAACCGAATCATTCTAATGTGATTTCTGAAATCTAAAGAATACAAGGTTTAGAGGAACGATCATTTAAGGTTATGACATTAATTATATTCTTTTGATTTGGTAGATGGTACATGTTTGTTGTTTCTCTGAAACGAGTGATATGGTTTGAAGTGGTTCTTCGTAATTTGATTGTCAGTAAGATTGAAGAAGACCTTTCAGGTTTTCCGTGACTGCAGAAGGTAACAAGTAGATGTTGGTAGAAGATTCTAACATTAGCATTGTGTAAAACATGTTATACTTAAATAATATAGAAGAATAAAGTGTCGTCCCCTTGGAAAAGACGTGAGTAGTATTTCTGCTGATTAAAAAGGGGTTTATTGATTAAAAGAAGAAAGTGTGTGTAGAAGGTCGTTGATAAACGCCATAATTGTTTAGTGTGTAATTGAGATGGAGATATCAACACAAGATAAGGACAGAAATTTCGATCACTGATTAATTTTAGGTTCAAAAGATTGAACGCATGATTGACCCAGTTTCCTATGATAAACTTTGATGAAATGAGGTGATTGGTTAGCTCTGGTATTTCTTAAATCGTGTGTTGAAGTTAACTGCAAGTGTTTTGTTGGATATTTAGGCAGTACACGTATTTCCTGTACCTCAAGTCATATAAAAATAGTTGACATAAAATTTTCAAGAAAGATTATCTGAGGTGTTCTATACAGAGGAAGGTATATCTCTTAGCTGATTAATTCCCCCAGAAAGTTGCATTTACACGGAAGTTTTAACTGACGTGACATAATGAACCAGCTTATGAAGAGAAATGCATGTCAAAACTGTAGTAACACTGAAATATAACAATTTCTGTGACGTTATAAAACTTTATGAATACAACATTGGAATATTGGTGACGTCACTAAATGACTATAGAAAATAACACAGTCATTGTAGTGACGTTATGAAGTGACTTCTTTTTAATGTACTCGGTGGTGACCATTAGAGTACACGAAATGGTATTTTAAACATGGAAATGAATACTTTAGCGAACATCATCAGGTTTTCTTTCTATTACATCTAAAAACGGAATGAATAATTATTTTGTTTTTAGTTATTTTGTTGGTTATATGAGATGTGAGAATTGACGGTCTGGTCACGAAGATCTGAGCGGCCATTTTAAGCCAAGATTGATTGATACACACAAAAACAAATGATATAGAAATGTCTAGCAAAGAAATAAATATTTATTCAGCCAGCTTTCTCTAATCCTATTTATTCATGTGGCTCTACCTAATCGTCTTTAATGAATTCTGGAATAAATTTTCAGTTTTTGTTGAATGGAATATTGTAAACTTGTAGAATTAAAATAATTAAAGGTGACATGAGAATGTCAACATTTTTCACTGGTTAAATCTAATTATTGATCTGGATGGATGCATTTGTTAAGAACGTGTGTACATTTTGTGTAAATGTATATGTTTATACGTGTGGTATGCGAGTGTGCATGTGCAGCTGAATGTGTTTGTATATGTAAGTGTACATTTTGTGTGTGTGTGTGTGCGCGCACTTATCTGCATATTCCCAAGTATAGATGTGTGCTTGTATTGAATCTGTTTGAATATGTGAATGGTTATTATAAAATATGTTAAAATTCTGATCATATATTGTTGAGAGAAAATAGCGAACAACCTGTTGAAGTTTGTTAGATATACTTTTGTCGACAAAATTTTAATGTTCTGTCGTTGTCAATAAAGCAGTTCACATTCCGAAGATATGAAAGAAAATGTTTAAATGTTGACATCACTACGGCAGAGAGCGTAGGATATCTAATACAACGCTGAAATGATATGACAAGGTCTGTATGCGGTCATTTGAAATACGAGAACTAAGAACCAAATGTCGCTCAATCACACTTTTCCATCTTAAAATTAGGAACGGTATATTGGATAATGTGTTCCTAGATTCTCTGTCAGAATATAAGATAGGACAATCTGGAGGGGAACATCATTGATCTTAGATCTACTGGATCAGCACTGACCTCGGACAATGCGACAAGGACAATCTGCTGAATGAGAACTGATTTGGTGATAAATAACAATAACAACGGCAATAACAACAGTCAGAAGCACTCATCAGTCAATATTTATGGCAATGTGCGTATATCAGAAATAGATATATCTGTAGACAGATGCTTTTCTGTAAGTCTGGTGCATATTGCATTCTGTCAGGTATAGAATTTTGCTCCTGTTGCTGAGATGGTCACTTTAGTCTTGCCTCACCAGCAGGAACATCTTCAACTTGACCTGTTCATTGTTTAGGGGTCCTAAGTCGACCAAGTAGATCACAAATTTGAGATTTGTATAGGGGATCAGTTTGAACTGTAGACATCTTGAATTATTCCTATATGCTAGCATAACAAACACTCTAGATCCGACCTAGCTTACTCGCTGTGATTGCCTATGTCCACATTGGCACATCAGGAAAATTTTCAAGACTTCCGCAATCCGCACCTCCTACGTCACAGTCTTGTCGTTCGTCTAAGATGCCGTTCCAGTCCTCCACTATTAGCAGAGATCAGTACGTCGTCAGAAAGGCTTCTTGATGCCTGAAGAAGTAGACCTGTCCTGCCCCTGTCGGGACATAGGTGGACACAAATCTGCAGACATCACTTTCATTACCATTCACGTCCAGGACCGCCTGCGTCCAAGTAAGATAGCCAATACCTTGAGAACTAAGGATTTTCGGAATAATGCTATCATCTTACCTTCTAATCCCGACAGCTGTGAATATCTCGGAAATGAGTGTGGGTGTTTGCGGTCCAGGGATCCTAGTTTCGCTGATGACGACTACATCAACTACATCTGGCGAATGAAATCACTAGCCAAGTGACCTTGTTTCATAGTTGACCCCAGTTCTCATATTTATACACCAGACTCTCAATACGACTCCGTCTGTTGGAGAAAGAAGATGGAGTGTTTTCTCGCCTTTGCCTTCATGAAGGTCGTATAATCTGATCTGTTAATTGGTTAGGGAGAAAACATCAAAGTTTGTGAGTCAGCTTTTATTAAGACTGTTTAGGCTTTATACATCATTTACATTATTTACATTATTTACATTTGACGGATATTTGTCCTCGTCTTGTTTGTTGTTAGCATAACCTTTCGGCTGATATACCCTCCAGCCTTCATGAGGTGTCTTGGGGAAATTTCGAACCTGGGTTCTCATTCCTAAGGTATTTTTCGATGTTGTTGTTATTATTATTATTATTATTATTATTATTATTATTATTATTATTATTATTATTAGTGTTCAGGTCACTGCTTGGAATCGAACTCGGAATTTTGGGGTTAGTAGCCCGCGCTCTTAACCACTACGCCATATGCCCGTGGGCATATAATAATAACATCGAAATAATAATAATAATAATAATAATAATAATAATAATAATAACATCGAAAAATACCTTAGAAATGAGAACCCAGGTTCGAAATTTTCCCAAGATACCTGATGAAGGCTGGAGGGTATATCAGCCGAAATGTTGTGTTAACAACAAACAAGATGAGGACAAATATCCGTCAAATGTAAATAATGTAAATAATGTACATAATTCCTCATCACTTAAATACAGAACTGTTTAGACTTTGAGGAGAAATTTCCATAAGTTTCCCCCATTTGTGTGAATACTTTTATGTTGTTGATCACCTCGTCTATCATTTCAACGTTGTTCTTCCGAACGGCAGTGAAGCTGATGCAGGAGAGCTGATTTGGTGTGTATTATTGTTTGTAGCTTTTTGTTGTTGTTGGTTGCTTGATGTTGATCTTGTTTTTTTTCCCTCTTACTTTCATAATTGTGTTCGTGTCTGTGATTTTTGTCTGAGTTGTTTTGTTGTTGCTGTTAAGATTGCAATGATGATAGGACCATGTTGTGATCGTGGGGGAAGGTCTAGCACCTCTTCGATTACATTGGCTCTCTCTTTCTCTATTAGTTGGGGAAGGAAGTGAGAGTGAAATTCTATGTGTAGTGGTGTTTGCATTTAAGTAGTGGAGGTGCGAAAAGCATTAACGTGATGCTTTCTTTTGCTAGTGGAATCTGTAGTTGTTCTCGAGAGTTTTTGTGGTCTTGTTGCTTCTTTGGGCGGGATTCCATTTTTTGTTTCTGCAAATAATAATAATAATAATAATAATAATAATAATAATAAGCAGCCCTGAAAAGAGGAAAATTAGTTAAAAGTAGCAATATAACACTAGATAAAGCCAATGAAATAAGAGAACTAGACGAAAGCCAACCATACAAGTATTTAGGAGTCAATGAACTAGATAGGATACAACAAACATAAATGAAAGAAAAAATAAAGAAAGAGTACTATAGACGAGTTAGATCAATACTAAAAACAGAGCTCAATGCTAAAAACAAGATAATGGGTCTCAACACTTTAGCTGTCCCAGTTATAAGCTACAGCTACAACATCCTTAACTGGACACTAAACGAACTATCTAAAATAGACAGGAAAACAAGAAAAATAATGACAAGATATAGGATGCACCACCCAAAATCTGACATAGAAAAGCTATATATACAACGCACAGAAGGCGGCAGGGGTCTTATACAGCTAGAAAACTATTATAAAATAACCACCATAGGACTGCAAAAATACCTACTCCAGAAGCAAGGAAAACTAATACAAATAGCCACAAAACATGAGCAAAACAAAAATCTGTTTTCAGTCTTTAAGGAAGCTGACAAATACAAACAAGAAATCAATCTACCTAACAAATACGAAGAAGAAGAAGAAGAAGAAGAAGAAGAAGAAGAAGAAGAAGAAGAAGAAGAAGAAGAAGAAGAAGAAGATCACCCAAACTAAAACTAGAACAGCAACGGATCATGATAAAACGATGGCAAGAAAAGCCCCTACATGGTAAATATTGGGCTAAACTAAATGCGAAAGAAATAGACAGAGAAAAATCCCAGCAATGGCTGAGAAGCTCAGGACTCAAAGCGGAGACTGAAGGATTTTAATTGCTGCACAAGACCAAAGCCTCCCCACCAGAAATTACCAAAAACATATAATGAAAAGAAACATAACAAGTAACTGTAGAATATGTGGAGATGGACAAGAAACAATAAATCATATTATCTCTGGCTGCCCAGTCCTGGCTATGAAGGAATATATTCACAGACACGACAGAGCTGGGACCTATATACACTGGAAGCTATGCCAACACTATGGAATAACAACAGAAAAAAGATGGTATAAACACACGCCAGAAAAAGTCACAGAAAACGAGAAAGCAACCATACTCTGGGATATGTCAATACACACAAATAGAGAAATTAAGGCCAATAGACCAGATATAGTTGTCAAAGATCATGAAGAAAAAAAATGCTTTCTAATTGATGTATCAATACCAGCAGATGACAACGTTTCTCTAAAAGAAATGGAAAAACTTTCAAAATACAAAGACCTGGAAATAGAGGTAACTCGAATGTGGAATCTAAAAATAGAAACAATTCCTATCATAGTAGGTACCTTAGGTATAATAAAAAAATATTCAGACAAATACATAACAAAAACACCAGGACTTCCAAATATATATAACATACAGAAAATTGCACTACTGGGCACTGCACACATCCTACGCAAAACACTTTCAATACAGTAACCATAAGAACACCACAGCAAACCACAGCACATACCCAAGGCGCACAGAGCTGCGCTCGGTAGTGAAGTGAAAGCACGTTATAAAAATAAAACTACTGAACAATAATAATAATAATAATAATAATAATAATGATAATTTTAATAGTAGTAGTAGTAGTAGTAACAATAAATGCCCTGAAACAGTAC
>NC_142946.1:31673162-31693162 GCF_046866305.1 Octopus bimaculoides
TTCCTCCTTACTGTTTTTCTCTCCCATCCATTTCCTATTCTTCTCCTCTCCCGTTCACTGTTCCCACCCCCCTCTCTCTCTCTCTCTCTCTCTCTCTCTCTCTCTCTCTCTCTCTCTCTCTCCCGTCCACCGTTCTCTCTCTCTCTCTCTCTCTCTTTCTCTCTCACTCTTCCTCCTTGACCCTCTCGTTGCTGACACGTGACGAAAGGCCATCTTCCACTTCCTTCCGGAAGACAAGATGTGCTTTTATCTGTCTATTCTCAAAGCTCGTTTTTCTAGCGTTCACAATCTTCACATCGTCTTGGCTTGTATATATCAGTGGGAGTTCCTTAGGCTTGTATCATATCACATACCTTTGTCATACAATGCATGCCTACAATATATAAATGAAAGCAAATAACAAATCAGATTTTATTATAAATCTTATTTTTATCGGCGGCTATAGCTTTGAAATTGTGCACAAATGAAAAACTTCTATAAATAAGTAGTGGGACGGTAAAATTATATGAAAAATGTCAAAAATTAATTCCAGTAGTGCATGCTTTATTTGCAAAACAACAGTTCTTGGGACAAAAGTATATCGTAACAAAAATATACTTATGATTGGTACTTTGTTTTGTGTCTAATGCAAAATTTCGAGATTTCCATTATTTGGATAGTGTCATTAGCGACAAACAACGATTATTCCTTGCAAAGTACTTTTTATGTCATTTGGTTAAAGCTGGTTTCCACAGTCTAAGAAGTAACAAAAGTATTAAATTATGTTTTCCATGTTTGTATGCAGCTTGAACTGTTTCATCTCTGTGTAATTCAAAGAGGATCTCCTATAGTGTTACGTCAACATGAGCTGTAATTACCACCAATGGATCCATTTCCCAACCTCAGATGTTCATCTCTTGCAAGTTGCTGAAATGAACTTTCTTAACACAGTACAAATTCTTCAAATGATCAGCATAAAGAATAAAGTTTATCTTTTTATCGTTCAGTGTCAATGGAGACCGGTGTCAGAAACTATTTCAACTTGTGATGGTATATACTAACTCTGTATAGCTTGAGTTTTCCACTGAAAACTCTAATAGTCTTGTTACTTTCAGTTTCTTGTGACTGTTCAACAAATTAAACCTTTCCAATGCATCTGAGAGGTTAACTCTGGTAGCATTCAACTGTTTACTAAGATGTTGACAACTGAGGAATCACATCATTTGCCATTTTTGCCGCAAGCAAAAATGATAACCTTGAAATAAATACTTTTTTTTTATAAGGGTGATAACGGTTACAATAAAATTGTCCTGCAAACTTCGTCATTTTGAAACCAAATGTTGATGGTGGACGACCCCATAAAAAATAATTAAGCACAACTCTTATTTTTACAATAAGCAATACACTCCCTATACCAATTTACATGACAGAAGACCTTCCTTATCCATTAGAGTGGATTGTTTGATAGTACACAGTTTCACTGTTTTTCAGTATCCTCAGCCATTTATCAATGCCCTTCGATATTGATGAGTTGATCAAATAGATGACCTCGACTTCATTACATTCGATATGACAATAGACACCACAAGCAAAATTAGTTTCGCCTCTATTACGTGGTTTACTAAATTTGCAATAATCATGGAAATGTCACACGATGCAAATAAACCGTGGCCTACTTTAGCTAATACTGAATATTTTGCTTCAATGTTTTCTTGCTTGGATATTATCATTCAGTTTTCATCTTTTATCTTTTACTTGTTTCTGTCATTTAGCTGCGGCTATACTGGGACACAGCTTTGAAGAATTTTTAGTACTTTTTAAGCCAGGTACTTATTTTATCAGTCTCTTTTGCCGGACTACTAAGTTTCGGGGACATAAAGAAATCAACACCGGTTATCAAGTATAGTGGGGGACAAACACAGGGACAAAGACACACACACGTAGATATACATATTCGAAGGGCTTTTTTCAGTTTCCATCTATCAAATCCACTTACAAAGCTTTGACCCAACCCGTGACTATTGTAGAAGACACTCGCCTAAGGTGCAACGCAGTGGGGTTGAACCCAGAACTATGTGGTTGGTAAGCATACTTCTTACTGCGCAGCCTCGCTTTTTTTTTTCAGTTACTTTAATGACTTGCTTTTGTTTCTAAATGGTTAAACAACACATAGTTGCATACTGCCGTTCTAAATTACTACTGTTTCTATCCGATTAGCTTCGTGATGTTTTCTAGCGATAATTCTAAAATGTAGGCCAAATATTCAAAAGGAATGAATATTGCGATCATAATGTTCTTCATTACACAGGCCATGAGTAATTTTGTACAGTAATTAGAAGAAAAGAACAAATAAGATCACTAATCCACTTAAGTACTTATTGATAGAGTAATGGAATTATCTTAGTCTTTATAATAGCAATTAAGTTAAATATTGAATTTTTATATCAAAGATATGAAATTGAATTTATAAATGTGTGTGTTTGCGCATTTGTGCGTGTGCACATATATTATACATTGGGGATCAAAAGATGATAGAAGAAAAATATCTTTTTCCTAAATACAATGCAGAATATTAAACTTTAACTAGTTTCGCCCACTTTACTGATGAACATTGAACAATAAATAATTTTTTCTACCACAAGCAAAGCACAACTTTAGAAGGAAAATCACATGTTACGTGAATGATGTAAATATACTGATAAAAGTTACATGTCATTTTCAATTAGGAATTAAAGATATGAAAAGACTTATCACCATTTCTTACAGATGCCATTTAGTAGTTATTTAGAGATAGAACCTGGCTAGGTGGTAGAATACTCCCACATCACAGCTGGTTTCATTCACCATTTTGAATGAACCTCCACGTTGACAAACATTGCATGCTAAACTTTTGCTGAATTAGAACCCTTTCTGTATGCATTACAATGAAAAAGAAATAATTGTTTCTTTCCTAAACAAAATAAAAAGGTTGTCACATTATTTCTGATGGGAAACGATACAAGAAAAATGGCATCATGTGAATGATGACTGTTTAAAAATGTGTGTGTGTGTGTGTGTGTGTGTGTGTGTGTGTGTGTGTGTGTGTATTATAATTTGCGTTCAGCCTTTCAGGGTCGATAGAATAAGTATCAGTTGAGCAATGTTGTCAATGTAATCTACTAGTCCTCTCCCCCATCTTTCCCAGCTCTTATGCCTATAATGGAAAAGATTATCATCATTATTATCATTGTTGTTGTTGTTATTATGCTTATTATTATTATTATTATTATTATTATTATTATTATTATTAGTATTATTATTATTATTATTATTATTATAACTATGTGTCAAAAACTCACAGCTTATTTTGCCGGGCATGATGGGAAGTGTCAGCTGTCCACAGCCAACAGACTAAGGTGACGCTTGTTTACTGGTCATGCTTCAAGAATCTTGCATAGAATTCTTGCAGTTCCAAGCAATGCTGATTTTTGTAGGCGTTCTACCTTTACACTTGCACCGATCTTTTTTAGCCGTGTTGGTAGCTGAGTGCTAATACTTCCAAGTGACCCAATTGTTATTGGCATCATGTCCTCATTGACCACAACCTTCGTATTTCTCACTTCAAATCGTCATAGTTGTTTATTTTTTCTTCTTCTTTCACATTGATCCTGTTGTCACCGGGGCATGCTATGTCGATTATCATGCATGTTCTTTCTTCTTTATTGACCACAACAATGTCCGGTTTCCTATATCTGGTCAGGTGATAGCTCTGGATCATTGTATCCCACAGGATTTTGCTATTCTGATCCTCAGTGACTCCTGGGGTTTGCTCATACCACGACTTTGCTCTTTGTAGGCCGTGATTTCCACAGAACTCCCAATGGATTATTCTTGCCACATTGTCATTACGTCTTTTATATTCGCGTTGTACCAATTTCGGGCACTCGCTAACGATGTGCGACACCATTTCACCCCACTCACTACATATTCTGCATTTGTCGTTGCTGGTAGTGTTGTCTATTCTGCACTTCTCATTGTTGATTTTTAACGCTTGTTCTTGAGCTGCGCATATGAGTGCTTCTGTCTTTATCTTCAGGTCACTCCTCTTCATTCACAACCACCGGTCCTCTGTATTTGCCTCCGCGTTAACATCTCTTGCAAACTGACCGTACATTTTTCCTCTTCCATGCTTTTTCTTTTTGTGTGTGTGCTCATTTCTTGTTTAAATTTTCTTTCATTAGACAATTTTTAGTTTTGATGATGTCGGCCTTCTTCGTATGCTTTAACATTGACTCCATGGCATCTTTATATACTGCCCTAAGCTGTTTTCCTCTGTTTCGATAATGCCCTGGTGACTGTTCAAACCTCTCCTAAGTTAATTCTGGACAAGTACAGCTTATCAGTGTCACTCTTAGGATGGGAGGCTCTGTGTACTGTAAACATTTTTCTGGTCTTAGTGTCCATTTTCATCACTTCTCTCTTTTGCCATTTTATAATTCCCGCTCCATACCGAAGTGATGCTTATTATTACCTCCTCCTTCGCTAAGGCGGAGGTATTGTTTTCAGTTGTGTTTGTGTGTTTTTTTTTTGTTTTTTTTTTTGTCCGTTGACAAGATATCTCAAGAACCGCTGGATGGATTCGGATGAAAGTTTCAGGGATGTTTGGTCACGTGACTGGCACGACCTGTTTAGGTTTTGGGATCGATACGGTACCGGACAAGGATTCTGGATTATTTTTCCTGTTTTTTTTTTTACTTAATTTTTGAGAGCGGTCGGGTTCATTTTTAGTATACTCGTTTGTGAGAGCAGTCGAGTTTATTTCAGATATTCTCATTTTAAAAATCATCTCTGGCTAATCGTTGAGAGGATGTTTTGCCTTGGTGGAGGTTTGCGCTCTCTGTGTACTCTTGTTGTTGTTATTATTATTATTATTATTATTATTATTATTATTATTATTATTAATATTATTATTATTATTATTATTATTATTATTATTATTATTTTCCGGTTTATTTTACATTTTATTTTATCTTGCGATCGGTTCTTAACCAGAGATCTAAGGCACTTATATATTAGATGGAGAGAAACGTCCTGAGAATGTAGGTGGTTGATGTCAACACAATTTTTTTAGTCTCATAGAATGTTCGGTTTCCCAGGGATCTTGTCAAAATATTTGTAACTACCTTTCTTGAGCATTCACAGGGCACCTTCAACAACGGATGGTTTTGGTTTTTAATTACTACGTCCTAGGTCCTTATTGTTCAACAGTTTTTTAAAATTCTTTTACTGATATGTTTCTATCGGTAGGCACTGTCATATCAATTAACAGGCATGTTTTTTTATCTTAGGTCTTTGATGACTATATCTGGTCTGTCAACATTTATTTGCTTGACGGTATGTATCCCATAATTCCATAGGATGGTAACATTCTCTCCTTCAGTAACTGGCTCTAAATTGTGTTCATACAAGTTCTTAGAATGCATACGTACCAGTGCAAGTTTGGGCCAACTCGATCATGCCTGGTTTTATATTCTGTAGCGGCGAGGACTGAGCAGCCGGCAACAATGTGGTCATTGCAGAGTCTACACTTTATGTCTACCTCATTGAGTCTGACATTAGCTTGATAGTTCCGAGTGAGGAGACTCTGATCTTGTGCCGCTAGAATAAATCCTTCTGTTCTCATGAGTAAATGGAAAAATATGCTACAGGGGGCATAAAAACGTCATTTTCAGTTTATGGTTTCAGTTCTGGTGTAACAGAGTGAAGAAAAATTAATAAATGAAAGGACAAATCCATAGCAGATAAACTACAAAACAAAGTTAACAAAGGATCAAATCAATCCAAGGCACATAATTTCAAGGGCTTGAGAGTCAACCTTGTTTTTTTAGTGCGTGTGTGTGTGTTTTTTTTTTTTTGGTGGGGGTTCGTTAGTCTATCTCCTGTGGCCACGGTGTTTCATCAATGAACACCATTCCAGTGTTTTATTTGAAGGTGAAAGTCGATGTATAAATCGGTGGTTCTGACATCATTACTTTCTGGTGCTGAATCTTGGACTCTGTACCGAAAGCACATCAACCAGCTTGACGTTTTACGTATACGATGCTTGCGTACTATCTCGAACATAAAACCGAGTGACCATATTCATAACAGTGAGGTATTAACAATATGCAACATATCAGGTATTGAAGCCATCCTCATCAAAATACATTTCTCACACGTATGAATGATATCAGAATTTTGAAGCAACTTCCCTTTGGCCAATTGCCAACAGGAAGGTCAGTTGGAAGGCCACTCTTGCACTTCAAAGACAAATTAAAAGACAATCTGAAGTAATGCAATATCCCATTTTCTTCCTGGGAAAACAAAGCATCAGTCCTGGCACTAGTCCTGCTTCTCTTCTGTTCAAAGATTTGAGCAAAGTTGACTCCAACATCAGGACCAACTTCGTGCAAGCATGAAGGCACACTGGCAAAATGCTGCTCCTCTAAATGGAAACCTTAGTTGTCATTGTAGTTTTATGCCACGAAGTAAAGCAGGCCTTGCCGTCCACTCAAAGAAACACATAGTAAATGATCCACAAGTACTTGAGCAAACTGAGTCCTCAACTCGTTCCATTTGCCAAAAGGTTTGTAAGGCACCATAGAACAGGATTACTTCTTTATTTTACTGAATGCTCATTTGTCGTTCACGACGAGAGAATCCATCGCGCGCGTGCGCATACACACACACACATACACACACACACGCATACACACGCACACACATACACATATATATTATATAGACAGATATACAAGTATATATATGTATATGTATATATTTATATATAGATGTATATATATGTATGTAATGTGTATGTATATATATATATGTATTTAATATATTTTATCATTCATAAAGATCTATTATTTTCACTTGAACCTACATCAGTCTTCATTTCTTTCTATTATTGATGAATGTTGCTTGAGTATAGCCTGTTAACCATGAAAGCAAACACTGTAGAATCAGCATTGTTTTTAACTATTAATGAGATATTTCAAACGATAGCTAATGGAATGAATGACACCTTATTTTGAAAGAAAATGGAAATCCAATGTACGGCTATTAATAACCACATGATCGAATATCGTAATATATCCTCACCACAATTATTGGTTACAAATTTTGGCACAAGGCCAGCAAGTTTGGAGAAGAGTGCTCAACTGATACTTATTTTATCGACCCCGAAGGGATTATAGGCAAAGTCGACCTCGGTGAAATTTGATCTCAAAATCTGAAGACGGACGAGATGCCGTTAAGCATTTTGCCTGTCATGTTATCGATTCTGTTAGCTCGCAGAATTATTCACCACAATTATTAACTACAGTTATTTCTATGTGATTGTCTATTATTTTAGTTTTATAAATAGATATTATTTAGTTGTAAGCTATTGAAATTATCAATACTTATCCTTACTGACATTAATACAAAAAAAAAATGAATACGCAGATAATAACATTGTAATCATATAACTGATAGTTAAATGTGTGTGTGTGTGTCCTCTTCAGAAGTTTACGAAGCGTTCATATATCCCATTTACTTCACATGATCCTCACCCCCAAAACGTGATATACTTCCCAGGGGACCATATGGTTCCTGGTTACGAATTACTAGACGACAATACCAACAAACCACTGACAACAACTACAATGCCACCACCACCAGTTTCTACAACTAAGCACGTGATAATATAAAAGATGGCTAAATGTTTGTTTTTGCTGTGGTATATACTTATATACTATTATATCATACGCGACAGCAGAGAAGTGACAAATGATACAATGGAATAAAAATATCTCTTGATTAAATATACTACATAATAAATCATGGAATGATAATAAAACATCATATAGTATATGGATATGGACATATATACAACTCAGACATATAAATAACAAGCAATAAAATATAACTAGTAAAATGTAAAAATAATACTGAAGTAAAAATAAAGCAATAAATGTACATGAACAAATATATAAAAAAAACGTATCAAGGCTCAGGCGTGGTTGTGTGATAAGAAGGTTGCTTCTCAACCACATGGTTTCCGGTTCAATTCCACTGTGTATCACCTTGGGCAAGAGTCTTCTACTATAGCCTCAGGCTGACCAAAGCCTTGTGAGTGAATTTGGTGGATATACATATGCATACATACATATACACACACACACACACACACACACACACACACACACACACACGCACACACACATATATATATATATATATATATATATATACTGACACCGTTCAGTAATCGGTGTTCATTCAAAGCAATGATTAGTAACTTTACGAAACCGGTATGCTTTTGAATCTCTTTAACAGTTCACAATAATGACTTTTATTAATTTTATTCCTACCTCAGTTCATCTAACTGTATATATCTATCATTACTTTTAATAAAAAGCCTTTACTTTTTTGATTTCCAATGTGCATTTTCGCTTATTTTTCTTCTTACTTTCTCCTTACATTTCCACGTGTAGTTTCTATTTTATTTTTGTAACATATATATATATGTGTGTCTGTATGTTTGTGTCTGTGTCTGTCTCCCATCACCGGTTGTTGATGTGCTTATGTCTCCGTAAGTGAGCGGCACGGCAAAAGGGCCCTATAGAATAAGTACCAGGCTTAACAAAAATAACAAAAAATAAAAATAATAAATAAGTACTGGGATCGATTCGTTCGACTAAAACTTTTCCAAGGCGGTGCCCTAGCAGGGCTGCAGACTGAAACAAGTAAAAGATAAAAGATAAATCATGTATGTATATATACGTGTGTGTGTGTGTGTGTCTGACTGTGTGTGTGTGTGTGTGTGTGTGTGTGTGTGTGTGTGTGTGTGTGTGTGCGTGTGTGTGCGTGTGTGCGCGTGTGTGTGTGTATTCATATATAATAGTGTACAAACAATCAAGTATTTATACACGAAAGAGGTGACTTTTACAAGACACCTTACATGCTAGAAAAGGCAGTCAAAACCCAAACCACGAATGAAAGCAATTTTAAATTGCTTTTATTCGTGGTTTGGGACACAGACACACACGTGCACGCGCACACACACATATTTTAATTGTAAAATATTGAGATACTTCGAAAGGCGTGAAGACATTTGATTAAAGAGACGTTAAATTCTCAACAAATAACCACCAGACATGAAAGAGTGAAAAAAACTTTTGGCTGTTCTCTCTCTCAAACATTTGTTTGTCAACGTCTATCTTACATAAAATGGCTGATACCTTGAAATTGTCAATGGAACCAGCTTTTGTTTACGCTTTATACTAGCTTTCAATTATAGATCAGATGGTTGGAGAAGAAATTTCCAGATAAAGTGGATCTACTTAACACTTCTATAGACATTCTAAGAGAGTGACTTGGCTATTGATAGTTATAAGACTTGTTACTTCGGGCGTATTAAATTTTTAGAACAACCAGCTGGACGTTTTCGTTGAATAATAACAATATTGTACTATGCGTTTCATATAGACGAGTGTGTGTGTGTGCGCGTGTGTGTGTGTGTGTAAGTGCGGGATCTACTGGTTAGGATGTTGCACTCATAATCGCAAGATCGTAGACTCGATGCACAGATCGGCAATGTGTTCTTGAACAAAGCACGTTATTTCATGTCCACTCAGCTGTAAATGGATAACTCTTCGACGGATTGACGTTCCCCTTCGTAATTTACTTATGGTGAGCCAACGTATAGTGCTATCAGTCACCGTACAGTGACTGGAAAAGCATAACAGAGTCAATCTCTTCAATCAGCTCGTAGCGTTGTCTACCTAGTGTCTGTGAACGAAGAGGAGATAACTACTTCAAAATGCTAACATCTCACAGTCTAGGTAGGTGACGGTGTGAGATGATCTAAGTGTCAACAGACGGGACATATTTCCCGTGACAAAGTGCAGTGAGTAGCTTGTTCCTCAGTTCAAGCGTGTCTCAAGCATTTTCGGATTGATACTAACATTCTTTTATGCTTCCTATATATATATATATATATATATATATATATATATATATATATATATATATATATATATATATATATATATACAGAGATGGACAAAATAAAGGAAAAAACCTTAAAATTTCAAACAAATTTATTTTAATATGCGGTAGGACCGCCTTTGGCAGTAATTACCGCTTGAATTCTACGAAATATGGACTTGTACAAAGTCTGAATAGCTTCCAAAAGAATTTGTCCATTCTTCAGCTAAAACAGTCTCTAGTTCTTGTAGTGATGATGGTGGAGGATATCGACTCCTTACTTGCTTTACCAAAATGCACCATAAATGTTCAATAATATTGAGATCTGGGGATAGTGGTGGTCAGATAAGGTGTTCAACTTCACCAGAATGTTCTTCGTGCTATTCAGTAACAACTTTAGCTGTGTGAATTCCTTCATTATCATCCTGAAAGATTGTGTTTCCCTCCGGAAACAGTTCTGCAACCATAGGATAAATTTGATCAGATAAAATGCTTAAATAGTCTTGACTATTAATTCTGCCATGAAGTGAAACCACTGACCTGGCGAATTTCCAAGATATAGCCCCCCACCACCACCACCAGATCATCACAGATCCTCCTCCATGTTGAACAGTTGGAAGAAGGTAGTCTGGGTCAAACGTTTCTTTTGGCTGTCTCCACACGTATACTCGGCCGGTTGTCGGAAATAAGGTAACGGATGACTCGTTGGAGAAAATAACATCCTTCCACTGCTCTAGGGACCAATTCTGTAGGTTTTTACTTCACTCTAAATGCTTTGCAATGTTTGTTTTTGAAAGTAATGGTTTTCTGATTGCAGCCCTCCCGTGAAATCCGGCTTTGTGCAGCTCCCGGCGAACAGTTTTTGTGGAAACTGGGTTCTCGAGGTGGTCATTAAGCTCTGCAGTAATTTGGGGAGCTGTACTTTTGTGATACTTTCTAACAATTCGTGTTAGAGTCCGACGGTCCCCATCTGAAAATTTTGGTTTTCTTCCGGAGTTTTGTTTCGATCAGGAGGTTTTTCCCTCTTTCCCAAAGGCTGTCATTTCTTTTGAGACAGTACTTCTTCATACACCAAACATTTCGCTTGTATTCGTTACTCTAGCGCCTGCCATACGAGCACAAACAATTTGACCTCTTTGAAAGTGTGATATCTTTCATTTTAATGACTTTTAATTGCTTTTTTCTGATGATATCTGAAAAGAAACAGCAATTTTAGCAAAACATATTAAACAGCACTAATAATCAACAAAAAACATAAAAATAAACAAGCTTTTGACGGTTTTAGAGATATTTCAAATTTATGATGTTATGATGCTCAGTGTTTCCATTATTTTGTCCAACCCTTGTATATATATGTGTGTGTGTGTGTGGCTTAATGCGTTTCTTTTTAAATATTTATTTTTGCTTGCAATAGCTGGTTCTTTTGGTCAAACTGTCGTATCTCCAGCTGTTTCAGATGCCAAGATATCAAAAATTGTCAAAGTGTAGTACAACGGTTATGCTACGAAATGGTGAAACTATTTTTTTTCATTTTCTGAAAAAGCAACGTTTTGGACTGTTATTGCATAATAGCAATGATATATATATATATATATATATATATATCGTGGCTGTGTAATTAAAAGCTTGTATATTCGTCGTATATATGCATGTGTGTGTGTGTTTGTGTCTGTCCCCCCCACCATAGCGTGACAAGCGACGTTGGTGTGTTTACCTACCTATAACTTTGCAGTTCGGTAGAAAACACCGATAAAATAAGTACTAGACTCAAAGAATAAGTCGTCGGGTCGATTTCATCGACTAAAGACGATGCTCCAGCATCAAAACAAATAAAATGACTGAAGCAAGTAAAAGAGTAAAGAGTAAAGAGTAAAAGAGTCCATCTTTCTTTTCTTGCACAGACATTTAAAGGCACAGACGCATTTTCTCTCTTTCTTTCTTTCTCTCTCTCTCTCTCTCTCTCTCTCTCCCTCTCTCTCTCCCTTCTATCTTTTCTTTTTTCAAAAACATTTTCTCCCAGCGTTCACTATTTTCCTCTCATTGTGGTCTAACGACCCTCCATGTTTGTTTTCGTTCGGTTTCCTTGTATGTCTCCACTGTCATTTTTTTATTCTCGATTTTAATCCTCCATAACTTCTAAGTTTCATTTAAAAATTTATGGGAGCAACTGTCTTTGAAGACTCAATGTGTCGTTGAATGCCCGAAATGAGTAGTAGATAGACAGCCGACAACTGATGAAGGGTCTTTTCTCTGTGTTTACTTGTCCTGTTTTCCATTTTTTTCTCGTTGTTCACATATTTCACTCGTTTTTCCCTCGTTTGTTTAAGTATATCATGTTATTTGCACTGTTGGTGACGTCCGTATATGCATATGCATATATATATATATATATATATATATATATATATATATATATATATATATATATATATACAAAGTTTTAAATTTAAAGGAGAGTTTTGACGCTAATATCCATTATTATTGAAATTTATTCCTCTGTCAACATTTCTGTATAAAGCTATATTTGACTGTCCAATTTAAGTCAGACATATAATTTGCCTTACACGTCTTCAGGGAAAACAATTTAAGAACAAACAAAAAATCAAGAACAAGAGGTAAATACCAAAACATCGTCTCTAAGTGCAGTCCATATTCAAATTTGTCCTTAAATGACTCGTTAAATAGGTTCCTTCTTGAATAAAGGTCCGTTAAGGGGAGACAACCCCTCATAATACTATCAATAATATTAATAATTTTATTGATAAGTTATGGACAATCCTCTATTACAATGGAAATCTATACTATATTATCTCTAGAAGCTTTTGCAAAAACCACAGCTGCTATTGGTAAATTATACATTGATATGGCCTGCCTTAAGACATAATATTATACTATAATGTACTATAAATTATAAACAATCCTCTATTATAATGGAAATCTATACTATATTATCTCTAGAAGCTATTGTAAAAACTACAACTGCTATTGTTAAATTATACATTGATATGGCCTGCCTTAAGACATAATATTATACTATAATGTACTATAAATTATAAACAATCCTCTATTATAATGGAAATCTATACTATATTATCTCTAGAAGCTATTGTAAAAACCACAACTGCTATTGGTAAATTATACATTGATATGGCCTGCCTTAAGGCATAATGTTATACTATAATGTACTATAAATTATAAACAATCCTATATTATAATGGAAATCTATACTATATCATCTCTAGAAGCTATTGCAAAAACCACAACTGCTATTGGTAAATTATACATTGATATGGCCTGCCTTAAGACATAATATTATACTATAATGTACTATAAATTATAAACAATCCTCTATTATAATGGAAATCTATACTATATTATCTCTAGAAGCTATTGTAAAAAGCACAACTGCTATTGGTAAATTATACATTGATATGGCCTGCCTTAAGGCATAATGTTATACTATAATGTACTATAAATTATAAACAATCCTATATTATAATGGAAATCTATACTATATCATCTCTAGAAGCTATTGCAAAAACCACAACTGCTATTGGTAAATTATACATTGATATGGCCTGCCTTAAGACATAATATTATACTATAATGTACTATAAATTATAAACAATCCTCTATTATAATGGAAATCTATACTATATTATCTCTAGAAGCTTTTGCAAAAACCACAACTGCTATTGGTAAATTATACATTGATATGGCCTGCCTTAAGACATAATATTATACTATAATGTACTATAAATTATAAACAATCCTCTATTATAATGGAAATCTATACTATATTATCTCTAGAAGCTATTGTAAAAACCACAACTGCTATTGGTAAATTATACATTGATATGGCCTGCCTTAAGACATAATATTATACTATAATGTGCTATAAATTATAAACAATCCTCTATTACAATGGAAATCTATACTATATTATCTCTAGGAGCTTTTGTAAAAACCACAACTGCTATTGGTAAATTATACATTGGTATGACCTGCCTAAAGACCTAATATCATACTATAATGTACTATAATACCCGGTCATATTGCAATTTATTTAAACCAGCGAAATATGTGTCTTGGAAAATGTGTACATCTTAGAGAATTATTTGTTAGTTTATTTATCAACTTACCCTTAGAGAATAATATGAAATATAGTTCTAAATTACATAACGAACAGTATCTCCTACTCTTGTCGTACGGGAACGGCCTCCCGATGACCGACCATTCTAACGAATATTGCTTTTTTTTGTTCTTATATCAACGTATAATTTACCAATAGCAGTTGTGGTTTTTGCATAAGCTTCTAGAGATAATATAGTATAGATTTCCATTGTAATAGAGGATTGTTTATAATTTATAGTACATTATAGTATAATATTAGGTTTTAAGGCAGGCCATATTAATGTATAATTTACCAATAGCAGTCGTGGTTTTTACAATAGCTTCTAGAGATAATATAGTATAGATTTCCATTATAATAGAGGATTGTTTATAATTTATAGTACATTATAGTATAATATTATGTCTTAAGGCAGGCCATATCAATGTATAATTTACCAATAGCAGCTGTGTTTTTTGCAAAAGCTTCTAGAGATAATATAGTATAGATTTCCATTGTAATAGAGGATTGTTTATAACTTATCAATAAAATTATTAATATTATTTATAGTATTATGAGAGGTTGTCTCCCCTTAACGGACCTTTATTCAAGAAGGAACTTATTTAACGAGTCATTTAAGGACAAATTTGAATATGGACTGGACTTAGAGACGATTTTTTGGTATTTACCTTTTGTTCTTGATTTTTTGTTTGTTCTTAAATTTTTTTTCCCTGAAGACGTGTAAGGCAAATTATATGTCTGACTTAAATTGGACAGTCAAATATAGCCTTATACAGAAATGTTGACAGAGGAATAAATTTCAATAATAATGGATATTAGCGTCAAAACTCTCTTTTAAATTTAAAACTTTGGATATATAACCAAGGAGAACGATCCTTAAGGAGTCTACTTATCTCTTGCTATATTGGTAACGATTACATGTTTTTCTATGAACATATATATATATATATATATATATATACATATTATATACTAGCAGTACAGCCCAGCTTTGCCCGGGATTAAGGTAGGATTATTAAGCTAATCAATTTTTTTAAATTTCAAACCAAACTAAGTAACATCGACATCAAATTTGGGCAGAATCAGTGTTGTGTTGCAACTGGAGCGCATGGGTTGGGAGTTTGATCGGCAGAGGTGATCAGGTTACACCTGCCAGCCCTTTGAAAACACCACACCCATCATCTAACCCCTTTTTGGGCATGGGTTGGGAACCCTTCCAGCAAGGAAATTAGAATGCCCAAAAGGACTCTCGATTCTCTGTGTCAGCGGATCACAATTAAGATCACAACTAAGTCTTAAGTATATGTATATATATATATATATATATATATATATATATATATATATATATATATATATATATATATATATATATATATATATATATATATATATATATATATATATATATATATATATATATATATATATATATATATATATATATATATATATATAAATAATATATATATATATATATATATATATATATATATATATATATATATATATATATATATATATATATATATATATATATATACATATATATATATGCATATATCCATACATGTATGTACATACCTACATCTATATGTATACATACATGCATATATGGGTACAGGACATAAAAAAAACTTTAAACACAATGAGAAATGAAAACAGAAAACGAACGTTTTGCGAACAACGAAAAACAAACAAACAGAGAAACGAGACGTGCAGCATAAAGAGTATACCCCTTCGTCAGTTATCCCTAGTCCATCTACTCTGCGTTTCGAAGGCAAGGACAATACGCGACTTCGTTGGAATAGTCCTTCGCGCAAAGCAAATTAAATAAAATTTGGAATTTTCTGCAGAGGGTGAAAGAGTTAAGAAGAACAGGACAGTGAGAACAAGACAGTAAAAACAAACGGTGAGGGCTGTTGAGCCAAGGCGATAGAAAAATTATTATGAATGCTAGGTAGACGTGCCATGAGAGAAAAGACCGAAAAAACATGTCTTTTTCTTTAGAAAGGCAGTAGACAGAAAGAGAGATCCCCTTTCGTCAAGTATTAGCGACGAGCGAGTCAAGGAGGAAGAGTGAGAGAGAGAGAGAGAGAGAGAGGGAACGGTGAAAGGGAAAGAAGAATAGGGAAAGGGTGGGAGAGAAAAACAGAAAGGATGAAGAACAAGAGAGGGAGAGAAATAGACAGAAGAGATAGTAGAAGAGTGCGCATTGTAATTATTAAGATAAAACTTACTTGGAAAAGGATGCGTGGCGTTCGCTCATATAATAATATAAATAATATATAAATATAAGCATTTATCCATACATATATGTACATACCTACATCTATATGTATACATACATGCATATATGGGTACAGGACATCAAAAAACGTACACCAATTGCATACATATTTTTTTGTACACATACATGTTCGTATGTGTGTGTGTGTCTATTGCTCGTATATCAACAAAACACTTTTTTCCTCGATGGAAAAAAAAACAACAAAAGTCTTAACAAAAACTTCCTCGTCGCTAGAAGGGGACTTAACTTCTGTTGTAAACAATGGTGGATTTCTCCGACTTGAAAATTGTTAAAAATTTTGGTTGAAAATTCATTCTTACTGCTATCAATACACACACACACACATAGGCGCAGGAGTGGCTGTGTGGTAAGTAGCTTGCTTCTCAACCACGTGGTTTCGGCTTCAGTCACACTGTAAGGCACCTTGGACAAGTGTCTTTTACTATAGCTTTGAGCTGACCAAAGCCTTGTGAGTGGATTTGGTAGGCGGAAACTGTAAGAACCTCGTCGGATATTTATGTGTGTGTGTATGTGTCTGTGCTTCCACCACCACCACCACCACCACCACCCCCATTGCTTGACAACCGATGCTGGTGTGTTTACGTCTCTGTAACTTAGCAGTTCGGCAAAAGAAGCCCAAAGAATAAGTACTAGGCTTACATAGAACAAGTTCTGAAAGCAGTTTCTTCAACTAAAATCTGTTTGAGGCGGTGTTCCAGCATGGCCGCAGTCAAATGACCGAAACAAGTGAAAATGTGAAAGAATATAGATAGATTGATAGATAGATAGATAGATAGATAGATAGATAGATAATTATATATACATACATATACATGGGTATGAGTGTGTGTAACTGTACTGAATGGAATTAATGTTTTTTTTGTTTTTAATCACGATAGATGTCCAGTGAGAACTTGTATGGAATAGAACAGAGTAATAAATGATCTTCCAGTTGATCTATTTCAAATATCAACTAAATTTTGTTCAATTATCGATCGCCATAATAATCATTACATACCATTAATAAAGGTCATAAAATTTCCCTCTCTTCCTTTCTCTTAAATGTACCAACTTGAGTTGGCTCGTGTACTGAGTTCACAATATAATAAAAGGCTTTGCTAGGCCTTGAGATTGCTTCCAAAATGTATTTGTTAATTATACCAAAGAAGAGGTTGATAGTCATTGAAACAATTTTGGTAGTTTAGGAACAGATTAACCTTAAATATGGAAACTTAGAATATTCAGGGAAGAAACAAGAACAGTCAGTATTGTGACTTGCATAATCGTTTCTTGTTTATCTTTTATCTCTTTCAGTCATTTCATTACGGCCATGCTGGGGCACCACCTTGAAGTTTTAGTCGTATGAATCAATCTCAGTACTTATTTCCTTTTATTTTAAGTTTGGTACTTATTCTATCGGCCTCTTTTACCGAACCGCTATATTATAGGGACGTAAACACACCAACACCAACAGACATAAAGGCACACCCCCACATGTCCCACACACATATGTATATATATATATATATATATATATATATATATATATATATATATATTTCCAAGGTTTCAAATTTGTACATTTAAAAGGAGAGAAATTCAACACCGTCGATTTTTTCCATTTATTTAATATCCGATGTCAACATTTCTGTGCTTGACTCTATCTAACGATCGATCTGTTGAATATTTAACGTCTCGCACGTCATCAGGAATGGTTTCCATTAGAACAAATAACCAAAAAACACAATTAATCGATCGAACAGAACAGATTATTAAAAATTATTGAACTATACCATTTTCATTCGCCATGCTGCCTTGTTTATTTTTAGATGTACATTCGATCGATTAATTGTGTTTTTTGGTCATTTGTTCTAATGGAAACCATTCCTGATGAAGTGCGAGACGTTAAATATTCAACAGATCGATCGTTGGATAGAGTCAAGCACAGAAATGTTGACATCGGATATTAAATAAATGGAAAAAATCGACGGTGTTGAATTTCTCTCCTTTTAAAGGTACAAATTTGAAACCTTGGAAATATAAACAATGAGAACGATCCTTAAGGAATCTAATCAATGATCCCGTGGGGTGAAGTCTTATGCTATATTGGTAACGATTACAAAATTTACTGGAAAATTGACCGTTGACTGAACACTATTCAATTTTTTTTCTCCGTGTTTTTCTCCTTGTCTCCGTATTCTTTCTGTTGAAGAGCGTAGCTCGAAACGTCAAAGACTTTCCGTATTCCCGAGCGTCATACTAATATATACTTTTGTTATTTACACCACCTGTCCTCGTCTGTTGTTATTATTTGTATATTCTCCCATATATATATATATATATATAACATATATATATATATATATATATATATATATATATAACATATATATATATATATATATATGTCCTATCTCTCAACTGCTTCTCGTTCGCGGGAGATATCTACCAGCAGCTCTCGGGAGTGGCCATGGGGACGAGAATGGGCCCCAACTACGCGAACCTCTTCGTTGGTTATGTTGAGGCCCAAATATTCTCCAGTTTCACTGGTCCCACTCCCGAACTATACGGTCGGTATATCGACGACTGTATCGGTGCCACCTCTCTCTCCCGCGAACATCTTGACTCGTTCCTCTCTTTCGTTCAATCTTTCCATCCTGCCCTCCACTTCTCCTGTACTGTCTCTGACACCTCTGTCCCCTTTCTCGACATTTCGGTCAGCATCCTCCACTCCGCCCTTAGCACCTCCATCCACTACAAACACACAGACTCACACTCCTATCTCAACTTCTCCTCCTCCCACCCTAGACACACAAAACTTTCCATCCCCTATTCCCAATTCCTCCGTCTACGCAGACTTTGTAGCGACAGCCATGACTTTGAGACTCAGTCTCAACTCATGGCTCACCACTTTAGCCTGCGTGGATATCCACCCACCACCATCCACACCGCCCTTGCCAGAGCACGTTCTGTGGACCGTGCATCTGCTCTCTCCCCCCGAACCCGCCCTGCCGTTTCCCGCCTCCCTTTTCCCCTCACCTACCATCCCACCACCCTACCCCTCCAACGCTCCATTCTCCGAGCTTTTCGGCGCCTCCAGTCCGACCCCTCCACCTCCCACATCTTCCCTAATCGACCCCTCCCCTCCTTCAAACGAGCCCACAATCTACGGGACCTCTTGGTCCACAGCTTCTTCCCCAACCCAACCTCCCAACCTGGCTCTTTCCCCTGCTCCCGTCCACGCTGCCGCACTTGCCCTTACCTCTCCAACACCACCCTCCTCACCAGCACCCATCACCGACCCTATCGCATCACCGACTCCTTCACCTGCACGTCTACCAACATCATATATTGCCTCTCCTGCTCTCTCTGCCAATCCCTGTACATCGGACAAACGGGGCGGCGCCTGGCCGACCGATTCGCGGAACACCTCCGAGATATCAACGTCGGCAATGACACCCCGGTGTCACGCCACTTCCGTTCTGCCGGCCACTCCTTGCGGCAACACCTGTCGGTGTTTGGATTGTCCATGCACAGGGGCCATCCGGACTCCCGTTTGCGCCGTGAACAGGGGTTAATCTTCTATCTTCGCTCCTTTGCGCCACA